>NC_053025.1:72167892-72467892 GCF_003073215.2 Triticum urartu
ACATAGTAGGTGACTATAGACTTGCAAGATAGGATCAAGAACTCACATATATTCATGAAAACATAATAGGTTCAGATCTGAAATCATGGCACTCAGGCCCTAGTGACAAGCATTAAGCATAGCAAAGTCATAGCAACATCAATCTCAGAACATAGTGGATACTAGGGATCAAACCCTAACAAAACTAACTCGATTACATGATAAATCTCATCCAACCCATCACCGTCCATCAAGCCTATGATGGAATTACTCACGCACGGCGGTGAGCATCATGAAATTGGTGCTGGAGGATGGTTGATGATGACGATGGCGACGAATTCCCCTCTCCGGAGCCCTGAACAAACTCCAAATCAGCCCTCCCGAGAGAGTTTAGGGCTTGGCGACGGCTCCATATCGTAAAACGCGATGAATCTTTCTCCTCTATTTTTTCTATCCAAACACGAATATATAGAGTTGGAGTTGAGGTTGGAGGAGCTCCAGGGGCCCACGAGGTAGGGGGCGCGCCCAGGGGGGCAAGGGCGCCCCCACCCTCGTGGCTAGGGTGTGGGCCCCCTGGCCTTGATCTTTTGCCAGTATTTTTTATTATTTCCAAAAATACGCTCCGTGGAGTTTCAGGTCATTCTGAGAACTATTGTTTCTACACATAAATAACACCATGGCAATTCTGCTGAAAACAACGTCAGTCCGGGTTGGTTCCATTCAAATCATGCAAGTTAGAGTCCAAAACAAGGGCAAAAGTGTTTGGAAAAGTAGATACGGCGGAGACGTATCAACTCCCACAAGCTTAAACCTTTGCTTGTCCTCAAGCAATTCAGTTGACAAACTGAAAGTGATAAATAAAAACTTTTACAAACACTATTTGCTCTTGTTGTTGTAAATATGTAAAGCCAACATTCAAGTTTTCAGCAAAGATTATAAACTAACCATATTCACAATAACGCTTAGGTTTCATGTTTACTCATATCAATGGCATAATCAACTAGCGAGCAATAATAATAAATCTCGGATGACAACACTTTCTCAAAACAATCATAATATGATATAACAAGATGGTATCTCGCTAGCCCTTTTTGAGACCGCAAAACATAAATGCAGAGCACCTTTAAAGATCAAGGACTAACTAGACATTGTAATTCATGGTAAAAGAGATTCAGTCAAGTCATACTCAATGTAAACTAACAGTAATGAAAGCAAATGACAGAGGTGCTCTCCAACTAGTGCTTTTTAATAAGAGGATGATGACTCAACATAAAAGTAAATAGATAGGCCCTTCGCAGAGGGAAGAAGGGATTTGTAGAGGTGCGAGAGCTCGATTTTGAAATAGAGGTGAATAATATTTTGAGAGGTATACTTTCATTGTCAACATAACAACCAAGAGATGACGATATCTTCCATGCTACACACACTATAGGCGGTTCCCAAACAGAATGGTAAAGTTTATACTCCTCCTCCACCAACAAGCATCAATCCATGGCTTGCTCGAAACAACGAGTGCCTCCAACTAACAAGAGTCCCAGGGGGAGTTTTGTTTGCAATTATTTTGATTTGATTTGCATAAAGCATGGGACTGGGCATCCCGGTGACCAGCCACTTTCTCATGAGTGAGGAGCGGAGTCCACTCCTCTTGAGAATAACCCGCCTAACATGGAAGATACGGACATCCCTAGTTGATACATGAGCTATTCGAGCATACAAAACATGATATTTATTTGAATGTTTAGAGTTTGACACATACAAATTTACTTGGAACGGCAGGTAGATACCGTATATAGGTAGGTATGGTGGACTCATATGGAATAACTTTGGGGTTTATGAGATTGGATGCACAAGCAGTATTCCCACTTAGTACAGGTGAAGGCTAGAAAAAGACTGGGAAGCGACCAGCTAGAGAGTGACAACAGTCATGAACATGCATTAAAGTTAATCAACACCGAATGCAAGCATGAGTAGGATATAATGCACCATGAACATAAATATCGTAGAGGCTATGTTGATTTTGTTTCAACTACATGCGTGAACATCTGCCAAGTCAAGCCACTTGAATCGTTCAAAAGAGGATACCACCCTATCATACCACATCACAACCATTTTAATAGCATGTCGGCACGCAAGGTAAACCATTATAAGCTCCTAGCTAATTAAGCATGGCATAAGCAACTATAATCTCTAATTTTCATTGCAAACATGTTTATTCATAATAGGCTGAATCAGGAACGATGAACTAATCATATGTACAAAAACAAGAGAGGTCGAGTTCATACCAGCTTCTCCCATCTCAATCAATCCATCATATATCATCATAATTGTCTTTCACTTGCACGACCGAATGATGTGAATAATAATAACACTGCACGTGCATTGGACTAAGCTGGAATCTGCAAGCATTCAATAAACAGGAGAAGACAAGGCTATATGGACTCTTGGTTAAATCAGCAATAAAGCATATATGAGTCACTTCAACAATTTAATCATGGTCTTCTCATATCTACCCCCAAAGAAAAGAAAAGAAAAGAAATAAAACTATATACACGGGAAAGCTCCCAACAAGCAAAAGGAAGAATAGGAAATCTTTTTGGGTTTTCTTTTTAATTACTACTACAAGCATGGAAATTGAACTAACTAAAAGCTACAACTAATTTATTTGGTTTTTCTTAAGGTTTATCAAACTCACAAGAAGAAAGAATAAAAAAGAAATAAACTAGCATGGATATTACAGTGAAAAAGTATGAGCACCGACATCTAGCAATGAGTGTGTGAACATGAATATAACGTCGGTGGGAAATATGTACTCCCCCAAGCTTAGGCTTTTGGCCTAAGTTGGTCTATGGCCACGGTTGGCCTGGCGGATATCCATAGTAATAGTTGGGGTCATACTGCGAAGAAGAAGACTCTGATTGCCACTGGTTGGCAATCATCTCCGAATCCCACTGGTAATTAGAATGTCGTGGAGGATCAACTTGTGGTTCCGACTCTGGTCTATGGCTGATGTATGGTTCCGGTAGGCGCGAATAGCCTCCAACGGGACAAGGTACTTGCCTGCAGATAAATCAAACAAGGAAGGAGCAGGCAGGGTGATAGTCTCAGGATGATGTTTATCAAAGAACAATTTGTATTTGAGCTCATTTTCCCTATTCTTAACAATAAAATCGTGTGCTACCATACTCTTATAATCTAAATAAACAGGAGGCAACAATTTTTCTTCCTTCTCATAATGCCTAATAGGTATGTTAAAATGTGCCGATAGGCGCGAGGCGAAGATGCCTCCAAAGACGGCGCCCTTAGTACGGTTAAGATTTAATCGGTTTGCAATAATAGCACCCATGCTGAATGTATCATCACGAAATAAGGCGTGGCATAAAATAACAATATCAGGGGCACTCAGGTTTCCACAGTTCCCGCGCCCAATTAAGCATCTACTAGCAAATATAGCAAAGTATCATAGAACAGGAAAGTGTATGCTAGTAGTTCGTGCATCGGAAACCTTCCTCGTTTCCCCTACAATGATGGTATCAATAAATCCATCCACATCGCCGCGATGTGGCTCCTCTATGATGCCCTCGAAAGGGATCAATCAAACCCGACAAAAATCACGAAGTGACATCTCCTTATGCTCATCATATAAATAAAACTCCACCGTAGGTGGTGAGCTCCTAGCATGGAAATGAAAGTTTTGCACAAAGATATTGGTGAGTAAGAGATACTATTCGCGCTGGTCATGGAGGAAGGCGGTGAGGCTTGCATTCTCAGCCAATTCATAGAAATCATCATAAATCCCGGCTGCTCTCAAGAAATCATCACAAGGCCATTCACACGGTCGAACCTCTATGATGCGAGGCAGATTATATTTGGGCCTCTTTGCTTATTCATTTTGCTTTTCCTTCGAGCTTCGACTCGATGAGCCCCTCAAAAATCTCTTCATTATTTTCTGAAAAATTCTGAAATTTTTAGTAACTTCAAATAAAAGTGAATCAAACTCAACAAAATTGATAGCAACTACTCCTACAAGTGCATAGAGCCTATATCATGCATCAAAACTACTTGGAACCACATAAATTAGACATGCAAGCTCAAGAACAGGGTCACCTAAGTAGCAAAAATATGCAATGAATAAAGCACTAGAACGAAAACTAATTGGACCATTGGAGGAGTCACATACCAAGGAACAATCCCCCAAAGCAGTTTTGTGAGAGGTGCTTTAAGCAAGGAGATCAAAAATCGCAGCAAAATGAGCTAGAACTCGTGCTTGAGTTGGATAATGGTGTTTGTGGGAGGAAGAAGGAGTGTGTGGGTGCAGCAATAAGTGGAGGAGGGCCACCGTGGACCCATGAGGCAGGGGGCACGCCCAGGGGGGTAGGGCGCGCCCTGGACCCTCGTGCCCAGGTGCTTGCTCCCCTGCTATGTTCTCAGTGCCAGATATTCTCAAATATTCCAGAAAAAATCATATTTAAATTACAGGGCATTTGGGGAACTTTTATTTTTGGGGTATTTTTATATTGCACGGATAATTAAGATAACAGACAGAAAATACTATTTTTATTTTATTTAATATAAATAACAGAAAGTAAAAAAGAGGGTACACAGAGTTGTGTTTTCTAAATTCATCCATCTCATGATCATCAAAAGGAATCCATTAACAAGGTTGATCAAGTCTTGTTAACAAACTCATTCCGAATAACATGGAACCGGAGAATTTTCATATAACACTAGGTTACCTCAACGGGGATATGCACATCCCCAAAAATAAGAATATCATATTTCTTCTTGACAATAGGAAGAGTAAATTCAAAACCTCCAAAAATAATTGATGGAATTTTTCCAATAGAATTGATACTGTGGACTTGAGGTTGTTTCCTTGAAAAGTGTACCGTATGCTCATTACCATTAACATGAAAAGTGACATTGCCTTTGGTGCAATAAATAACAGCCCCTGCAGTATTCAAAAAGGGTCTTCCAAGAATAATAGACATACTATCGTCCTCGGGAATATCAAGAATAACAAAGTCCGTTAAAATAGTAACGTTTGCAACCACAACAGGCACATCCTCACAAATACCGACAGGTATATCAGTTGATTTATCAGCCATTTGCAAAGATATTTCAGTAGGTGTCAACTTATTTAAATCAAGTCTACGATATAAAGAGAGAGGCATAACACAAACACCAGCTCCAAGATCACATAAAGCAGTTTTAACATAGTTTCTTTTAATGGAGCATGGTATAGTGGGTACTCCTGGATCTTCAAGTTTCTTTGGTATTCCACCTTTAAAAGTATAATTAGCAACCATGGTGGAAATTTCAGCTTCGGTATCTTTCTTTTATTAGTAACAATTTCTTTCATGTACTTAGCACAAGGATTCATTTTGAGCATATCAGTTAATCGCATACGCAAAAAGATAGGTCTAATCATTTCAGCAAAGCGCTCAAAATCCTCATCATCCTTTTTCTTGGATAGTTTGGGAGGAAAAGGCATGGGTTTTTGAACCCATGGTTCTCTTTCTTTACCGTGTTTCCTAGCAACAAAGTCTCTTTTATCATAACGTTGATTCTTTGATTATGGGTTATCAAGATCAACAACAGGTTCAATTTCTATATCATTATCATTGCTAGGTTGAGCATCATCATGAACATTATTATTAACATTATCACTAGTTTCATGTTCATTACCAGATTGTGTTTCAGCATCAGAAATAGAAATATCATTTGGATTCTCAGGTGTTTCAGCAATAGGTTCAATAGAAGCATGCAAAGTCCTACCATTTTTCTTTTTCTTCCTTTTAGAAGGACTAGGTGCATCTATATTATTTCTCTGAGAATCTTGCTCAATTCTCTTAGGGTGGCCTTCAGGATACAAAGGTTCCTGAGTCATTTTACCAGTTCTAGTAGCAACTCTAACAGCATAGTCCTTATTCTTACTATTCAATTCATTGAGAAAATAATTTTGAGCTTTAAATACTTGTTCTACTTGAGTGGTAACCATAGAAGCATGTTTACTAATAAGTTTAAGTTCACCTTTGACATTAGCCATATAATCACCCAAGTGTTCAAGCACATCAGCACTGCGTTTTAATTCTCTCCCAAAATAAGAATTGAAGTCTTCTTGCTTAACCATAAATTTATCAAACTCATCTAAGCATGGGCTAGCAAACTTAGTAAATGGGATTTCAGCTTTATCATATCTACAGAGAGAATTTACCTTTACTACCTGTGTCGGGTTATCAGGACCATGTGTTTCTTCAATAGGTGATGGATTAAAACCATATATTTCTTGAACAAGCGGTAAATTAAGACCATGTATTTCTTCAATAGGAGGTAAATTCTTAACATCTTCAGCTTTAATACCCCTTTCTTTCATGGATTTCTTTGCCTCTTGCATATCTTCAGGACTGAGAAATAGAACACCCCTTTTCTTCGGAGTTGGTATGGAATAGGCTCAGGAAGTGTCCAATTATTTCCATTTGTCAACATATTATTCAATAGAATTTCAGCTTCATCCGGTGTTCTTTCCCTGAAAACAGAACCATCACAACTATCCAGGTAATCTCTGGAAGCATCGGTTAGTCCATTATAAAAGATATCAAGTATTTCATTTTTCTTAAGAGGATGATCAGGCAAAGCATTAAGTAATTAGAGAAGCCTCCCCCAAGCTTGTGGGAGACTCTCTTCTTCAATTTGCACAAAATTATATATATCCCTTAAGGCAACTTATTTCTTATGAGCAGGGAAATATTTAGCAGAGAAGTAATAAATCATATCCCGGGGACTACGCACACAACCAGGATCAAGAGAATTAAACCATATCTTAGCATCACCCTTTAATGAGAACGGGAATATTTTAAGGATATAAAAGTAACGAGTTCTCTCATCATTAGTGAATAGCGTAGCTATATCATTTAATTTAGTAAGATGTGCCACAACAGTTTCAGATTCATAGCCATAAAAAGGATCAGATTCAACCAAAGTAATTATATCAGGATCAATAGAGAATTCATAATCCTTATCGGTAACAAAGATAGGTGAAGTAGCATAAGCAGGATCATATTTCATTCTAGCATTCAGAGTTTTTTGTTTAAGCTTAGCTAATAATTTCTTAAGATCACTTCAGAGTTTTTTGTTTAAGCTTAGCTAATAATTTCTTAAGATCATTGCAAGCGAGAAAGTCTCTTTTAGTTTCTTCATCCATAACATAGCCCTCAGGAACAACAGGTAATTCATATTTATTAAGAGAACCTTCATAATCACTTTCATAAGTATTATCAGTTTCAATAATTTCATTCTCTCTAGCCCTAGCAAGTTGTTCATCAAGAAATTCACCAAGTGGCATAGTAGTATCAGGCATAGAAGTAGTTTCATCATAAGTATCATGCATAGTAGAAGTGGCATCATCAATGTGACATATCAGAATCAATCGCATAAGCAGGTTTAGGTGTCGCAAGCTTACTCAAAACAGAAGGTGAATCAAGTGCAGAGCTAGATGGTAGTTCCTTACCTCCCCTCGTAGTTGGGGGATAAATCTTGGTTTTTGGATCTCTCAAGTTCTTCATAATGATAATCAGATATAAATCCGAAGTGACTCAAAGAATAGAGCTATTCTCCCCGGCAATGGTGCCAGAAAATAGTCTTGATGGCCCACAAGTATAGGGGATCACAACAGTTTTAGAGGGTACAGTATTCAACCCAAATTTATTGATTCGGCACAAGGGGAGCCAAAGAATATTCTCAAGTATTAGCAGCTCAGTTGTCAATTCAACCACACCTAGAAACTTAATATCTGCAGCAAGGTATTTAGTAGCAAAGTAATATGATAGTAGTGATAATGATAGCAAAAGGTAACGATAGAAAAAGTAATGTTTTTGATATTTTTTAGTGATTGTAACAATAGCAGTGGAAAAGTAAAAAAGCGAAGAACAATATATGGAAAACTCGTAGGCAATGGATCGATGATGGAGAATTATGTCGGATGTGGTTCATCATGTAACAGTCATAACATAGGGTGACACAGAACTAGCTCCAATTCATCAATGTAATGTTGGCATGTATTCCGAATATAGTCATACGTGCTTATGGAAAAGAACTTGCATGACATCTTTTCTCCTATCCTCCCATGGCAGCGAGGTCCTAGTGGAAACTAAGGGATATTAAGGCCTCCTTTTAATAGAGTACCAGACCAAAGCATTAACACATAGTGAATACATGAACTCCTCAAACTACGGTCATCACCGGAAGCGGTCCCGACTATTGTCACTTCGGGGTTGCCGGATCATAACACATAGTAGGTGACTATAGACTTGCAAGATAGGATCAAGAACTCACATATATTCATGAAAACATAATAGGTTCAGATCTGAAATCACGGCACTCCGGCCCCAGTGACAAGCATTAAGCATAGCAAAGTCATAGAAACATCAATCTCAGAACATAATGGATACTAGGGATCAAACCCTAACAAAACTAACTCGATTACATGATAAATCTCATCCAACCCATCACCGTCCAGCAAGCCTATGTTGGAATTACTCACTCACAGCGGTGAGCATCATGAAATTGGTGATGGAGGATGGTTGATGATGATGATGGCGACGGATTCCCCTCTCCGGAGCCCCGAACGGACTCCAGATCAGCCCTCCCGAGAGAGTTTAGGGCTTGGCGGCGGCTCCGTATCGTAAAAAGCGATGAATCTTTCTCCTCTATTTTTTTCTCTCCGAACACGAATATATAGAGTTGGAGTTGAGGTCGGAGGAGCTCCAGGGGGGCAGGCGCGCCCCCACCCTCGTGGCTAGGGTGTGCCCCCTGGCCTTGATCTTTTGCCAGTATTTTTTATTATTTCCAAAAATACGCTCCGTGGAGTTTAAGGTCATTCCGAGAACTTTTGTTTTTGCACATAAATAACACCATGGCAATTCTGCTGAAAACAGCGACAGTCCGTGTTAGTTCCATTCAAATCATGCAGGTTAAAGTCCAAAACAAGGGCAAAAGTGTTTGGAAAAGTAGATACGACGGAGATGTATCACTCGGCCCCGACCACCCACCATAACCGGGAACTCCCCGATATTTTCCTCGCCCTTGCTTCTACCATGGTTTTTTTCCATCATGGACGGCCCAAAGAATGTCATGCAGCTGCGTCTCCGGCCCGCCCAGGACGAAAAGCCCATTTTCTGTCATGATTTTTTGTTATAGAAGTAGGACCCCACCACATCTATGATGATACCGGGTTTTGTCACAATTATCGACATAGAAGTGTCATAAGTATGAGAATTTTTTTTCGTACGGCCCAAAATGTCACGGATGTGTCTTTCTTTTGTAGTGTGACCTCCAGAACAGGATTACCGTACCACTCTGGTGCGGATCTTACTCTGGTTGACCTACGAGGTTTGGTAGTAACTTGATCATAACTTTCATGATCATCATCATTAGCTTCCTCACTAATTGGTGTTGGAATCACTAGAACTGATTTATGTGATGAACTACATTCCAATAAGGGAGAAGGTCCAATTACCTCATCAAGTTCTACTTTCCTCCCACTCACTTATTTTGAGAGAAACTCCTTCTCTAGAAGGGATCCATTCTTAGCAACGAATATCTTGCCTTTCAATCTGTGATAGAAGGTGTACCCAACAGTCTCCTTTGGGTATCCTATGAAGACAAATTTCTCTGATTTGGGTTCGAGCTTATTAGGTTGAAGCTTTTTCACATAAGCATCGCAACCCTAAACTTTAAGAAACAACAACTTTGGTTTCTTGCCAAACCACAGTTCATATGGTGTTGTCTCAACGGATTTCGATGGTGCCCTATTTAACGTGAATGCAGCCGTCTCTAAAGAACAACCCCAAAACGATAGCGGTAAATCAGTAAGAGACATCATAGATCGCACCATATCTAATATAGTGTGGTTATGATGTTCGGACACACTATTACGCTGTGGTGTTCCAGGTGGCGTGAGTTGCGAAACTATTCCACATTGTTTCAAATGGAGACCAAACTCATAACTCAAATATTCACCTCCATGATTAGATCGTAGAAACTTTATTTTCTTGTTACGATGATTTTCCACTTCACTCTGAAACTCTTTGAACTTTTCAAATGTTTCATAATTATGTTTCATTAAGTAGATATACACATATCTTCTCAAATCATCTGTGAAGGTCAGAAAATAACGATACCCGCCGCGAGCATTAACACTCATAGGACCGCATACATCAGTATGTATTATTTCCAATAAGTCTGTTGCTCGCTCCATTGTTCCGGAGAACGGAGTCTTAGTCATCTTGCCCATAATCAAGTGATTCATAATCAAGTGATTCCAAAAGCCCATCAGCATGGAGTTTCTTCATGCTCTTTACACCAATATGACCTAAACGACTAGCCACAAATAAGTTGCACTATCATTATTAAACTTGTATCTTGTGGCTTCAATGATATGAATATGTGTATCACTACTATTGAGATTCAACAAAAATAGACCACTCATCAAGGGTGCATGACCATAAAAGATATTACTCATATAAATAGAACAACCATTATTCTCTAATTTAAATGAATAACCATCTCGCATCAAACAAGATCTAGATATAATGTTCATGCTTAATGCTGGCACCAAATAACAATTATTCAGGTCTAAAACTAATCCCGAAGGTAGATGTAGAGGTAGCGTGCCGACTACGATCACATCGACTTTGGAACCATTTCCCACATGTATCGTCACCTCGTCCTTAGCCAATCTTCGTTTAATCCGTAGCCCCTATTTCGAGTTGCAAATATGAGCAATAGAACTAGTATCAAATACCCAGGCGCTACTACGAGCATTAGTAAGGTACACATCAATAACATGTATATCAAATATACCTTTCACTTTGCCATCCTTCTTATCCGCCAAATACTTGGGGCAGTTCCGCTTCCAGTGACCAGTGCCTTTGCAGTAGAAGCACTCAGTCTCAGGCTTAGGTCCATACTTGGGCTTCTTCACTTGAGCAGCAACTTGCTTGCCATTCTTCTTGAAGTTCCCCTTCTTCCCTTTGCCCTTCTTCTTCTTCTTCTTCTTCTTCTTCTTCTTCTTCAAACTAGTGGTATTGTTGACCATCATCACTTGATGCTCCTTGATTTCTACCTCCGCAGCTTTCAGCATTGCGAAGAGCTCGGGAATTGTCTTATCCATCCCTTGCATATTATAATTCATCATGAAACTTTTGTAGCTTGGTGGTAGTGATTGAATAACTCTATCAATGACATTATCATTAGGAAGATTAACTCCCTGTTGAGTCAAGTGGTTGTGTTACCCAGACATTCAGAGTATATGTTCACTGATAGAACTATTCTCCTCCATTTTGAAGTTGTAGAACTTATTGGAGACTTCATATCTCTCAATCCGGGCATTTGCTTGAAATATTAACTTCAACTCCTGGAACATCTCATATGCTCCATAACGTTCAAAACATCTCCGAAGTCCCGATTCTAAGCCATAAAGCATGGCACACTGAACTATCGAGTAGTCATCAGCTTTGCTCTGCCAGACGTTCATAACATCTGGAGTTGCTCCTGCTGCGGGCTTTGCACCTAGCGGTGCTTCCAGGACGTAATTCTTCTATGCAGCATTGAAAATAATCCTCAAGTTACGGACACAGTCCCTGTAGTTGCTACCATCATCTTTCAACTTAGTTTTCTCTAGGAACACATTAAAATTCAAAGGAACAATAGCACACACCATTTATCTACAACAACATAGACATGCAAAATACAATCAGATACTAAGTTCATGATAAATTAAAGTTCAATTAATCATATTACTTAAAAATTCCCAATTAGATAGACATCCCTCTAGTCATCTAAATGATCATGTGATCCATCTCAACTAAACCATGTGCGATCATCACGTGAGATGGAGAAGTTTTCAATGGTGAACATCACTATGTTGATCATATCTACTATATGATTCACACTCGACCTTCTGGTCTCAGTGTTTCGGGGCCATGTCTGCATATGCTAGGCTCGTCAAGTTTAACCTGAGTATTCTGCTTCTGCAAAACTGGCTTGCACCCGTTGTATGTGAACGTAGAGCTTATCACACCTGATCATCACGTGGTGTCTCGGCACGACGAACTGTAGCAACGGTGCATACTCAGGGAGAACACTTGTACCTTGAAATTTAGTGAGAGATCATCTTATAATGCTACCGCTGTACTAAGAAAAATAAGGAGCATAAAAGATAAACATCACATGCAATCAAGATAAGTGATATGATATGGCCATCATCATCATCATCTTGTGCCTGTGATCTCCATCTCCAAAGCACCGTCATGATCAGCATCGTCACCAGCTTAACACCTTGATCTCAATCGTAGCATCGTTGTCGTCTCGCCAACTATTGCTTCTAAGACTATCGCTACCGCTTAGTGATAAACTAAAGCAATTACATCGCGATTGCATTTCATACAATAGAGCGACAACCATATGGCTCCTGCCAATTGCCGATAACTGTTACAAAACATGATCATGTCATACAACAATTTATATCATCACATCTTGACCATATCACATCACAACATGCCCTACAAAAACAAGTTAGACGTCCTCTACTTTGTTGTTGCAAGTTTTACGTGGCTGCTACGGGCTCCTAGCAAGAACCGCTCTTACCTACGCACAAAAACCACAACAATTTTTCGTCAAGTGTGTTGTTTTAACCTTCAACAAGGACTAGCGTAGTCAAACTTGATTCAACTAAAGCTGGAGAAACAGACACCCGCTAGCCACCTATGTGCGAAGCACGTCGGTAGAACATGTCTCATGAACGTGGTCATGTAATGTCGGTCCGGGCTGCTTCATCCAACAATACCGCTGAATCAAACTAAGACGTTGCTGGTAAGCAGTATGACTATTATCGCCCACAACTCATTGTGTTCTATTCGTGCATATAACATATATGCATAGACCTGGCTCTGATGCCACTGTTGGGGAACGCAATATTTCAAAAATTTCCTACGATCACGCAAGATCTATCTAGGAGATGCATAGCAACGAGAGGGGAGAGTGTGTTCACGTACCCACGTAGACTGAAAGTGGAAGCGTTTAGTAACGCGGTTGATGCAGTCGAATGTCTTCGCGATCCAACCGATCCAAGCACCGGACGTATCACACCTCCATGTTCAGCACATGTTCACCTCGATGACGTCCCTCAATCTATTGATCCAGTTGAGGACGAGTGTTGGTGTCAAAACCAGCGGATCTCGGGTAGGGGGTCCTGAACTGTCCGTCTAGGCCAGATGGTAACAGGAGGCAGGGGACACAATGTTTTACCCAGGTTCGGGCCCTCTTGATGGAGGTAAAACTCTATACGTCCTGCTCGATTAACATTGATGATATGGGTAGTACAAGAGTAGATCTACCACGAGATCAAGGAGGCTAAACCCTAGAAGCTAGCCTATGGTATGATTGTTGTTGTGATTGTTGTCCTACGGACTAAAACCCTCCGGTTTATATAGAGACCGGAGAGGGCTAGGGTTACACAAAGTCGGTTACAATGGTAGGAGATCTACATATCCGTATCTCCAAGCTTGCCTTCCACGCCAAGGGAAGTCCCTCCCGGACACGAGACGAAGTCTTCAATCTTGTATCTTCATAGTCCAGGAGTCCGGCCGAAGGTATAGTCCGGCTATCCGGACACCCCCTAATCCAGGACTCCCTCAGTAGCCCCTGAACCAGGCTTCAATGATGACGAGTCCGGCACGCAGATCGTCTTCGGCATTGCAAGGCGGGTTCCTCCTCCAAGTACTTCATAGAAGATTTTGAACACAAAGGTAGTGTCCGGCTCTGCAAAATAAGTTTCCACATATTGCCATAGAGAGAATAATATTTACACAAATCTAATCTGCTGACGTATTCCGTAGCGTGACATCACACCATGGCCAAGTCTTTATTCGAATCGATTTACTGTCCCACCTCAGCGTGTTTAGCGAGGCGGTTTCCTTGGCACGTCTTGTCAAAGCAGAGATCGTGTCCCCTCATTCCGGGATTCTCATCAATACGGGCGTGGGTAACCCAGTCGTACCCGTTGGTATGTTTTCTCGATCAAAGGCGAGTCCCAAATGGTCACGGGGAGGGCCCTTGGTATTCAACCTCTTATAAAGAGACCAAGGCCTTACTCCTTTCTTTCAATCTCAAACGAGTTCGCCCTTCGCCTCGAGTTCCAACACCCAAGGCTCCAGATTTCAGGCGCTTCGGACCTTCGACAATGTCCGGTTCCGACCTTCGAGGCCGATGGATGCCCTCTTCCGTCACGGAGGAGGACGTGCTGAAGTTGAGAGAGGCCAGGTTCTTGACCGGCGAAATCTGGCATAGGTTGCCTGCTCAAGGGCAGGTCATTCCCACTCCCAAGCCTGGTGAGAGTGTGGTGTTCATGTCTCACTTCCTTTGGGGGCTTGGCTTCCCGATGGATCCCTTTGTGAGGGGCTCATGTTTTATTATGGGCTAGAATTTCATGACTTAGCTCCGGAGTCCATCCTCCATATTTCCTCATTCATCGTCGTGTGTGAAGCCTTCCTCCGTATTACTCCTCACTTCGGACTATGGCTCAAGACCTTCAAAGTAGAGCCGAAGATGATCGAGGGATGGCACGCGGAGTGCAGAGGTGCTTTTATAAGAAAGAATGCCAGTGCTCCATGGCCCGAGGGCTCTTTTCAAGAGGAGTCCAGCTTATGGCAACGAGAGTGGTTTTATATCACAGCTCCCAGGAGCACCAAGTGGGTGGCGCTGCCTGCTTTCTGCTCGGTCCCCCACCACAGCTAGCGTCATGGGTCAATAAAGGACTGGACTGGGGGCCGTCCAAGGACCTGCCCTTGTTGCAGGGCCGCATTCAAGATCTCCTAGAAAGAGATATCACTCTGGTCATGGTGACACAGGTTATGCTGATTCGCCGAGCTCTGCCCTGCAAACGTCGCCCCCTCCGCCTGTGGGAGTTCAATCCGGGGGGACCACGAGCTCTCCAACATTTTATGGGCGCGACGCCTGTGGAGATGTACAAATTGTTCTTCGGATCACAAGCAATGTGTCCGGACTTGACCGAGGATGCAGGTCTGAGCTGCAACCGCCCGAATACTCAAGTAAGTAGCACTGTGCCCGGACCTGCAATCCGCATCCGGCCCACTTCGGCCTGTGGTTAAAGACCTTCAATATCAAGCCGAAGGTAGTACGAGGCCAACAAGCAGAATGCGGCAGAGCCATGGTGGGCAAGATGCCCAATGTCATATGGCTTGAAGGCTCCTTCATGGAGACAATAAAGGGATGGCAATCGGCATGGTTCTACATCACCGAGCCGTGCGACGCCAAATGGGCGGCAGCCCCTGAGTTTCGATCCGGATTCCCAACATGGCTCACTTCCTGGAAAGAGAAGGGCTTGTCGTGGGGTTCATCGGTGGAGCTGGATGGACTCTAGAAATGTATCCAGAGCATGACGAGCAAGAAGCTCAAGCTTGTTAACATAGTCCAGGTCATGCTCATCCGTCGGATCCTCCCGTGTCAACAACGGGATTTTACCTTGTGGGAGTTCGACCCGGCCCAGCAACAGACTCTGAGCGAGCTCTTCGATACGACGCACAAGGACGTCTGGAAGGTGCTGTTCAAGGGCGCAGAGGTCCCCCCTTCTCTCGCCGAGGACCGCGGACTAAGCGCAAAGCGCCTAGCACGTTCGGTGAGTTCAATACGTCCCGTAGGACATTTATTTTCCCTAGCTTAATTATGCGCGGGGTCTAATCTCCATGCCTTTGATAGGACTGGGTGGAGATGTCGGGGCAGATTAACTGTCCGGCCCCTTTGCCCGAAGACACTGCAGGCGCTCTCCTGACGGAGATGCTGGCTCCGGCTCCTTACAAGGTGCCGGAGAAGACCAAGAAGGCCAAGGGAACCCGAAAGAGTTCCCGGCGCCAGGTGTTATCGGACTCATCGTCCGATAACTCTGTGGCACACTCTTCCCCCGAAGACGAGGAGGAAGAAGAAGATGCTCCCCCTGCAGGCGGGGGAGACAAGAAAAGGAAGGCCGCCCCAACTGGGGAGGCCGAAGGGTCCAAGAAGGAAAGGACTCTCCTTCCGGACAGTTCCACCGCCGCCGACGAAGGCGAAGACGAGTGGTTGCCCAGGGCCAAGCCCCCGGGGAGATCGTAAGTGTTCGGATACCATAGTAACTCATAGAATTCCTTTGTCGCACTGTTTTTCCTAATGCCGAACATAATTATGCAGGCCGCCACGAGCCAGTATCGATGTATCATCGGACGACTCCCTGGGCTCGTCGGACATGGATAGCGATCCAGTCCCGACCGCCACCTCCCCTCATCCTGCTGACGACGCCGAGGTGCTTTCTCAAGAGGCACCGGGTCGAGGGGAGACAGTCCTGGAGGCGCCTCAAGGCGACCTTCCGGACTCCGGGAGCCGAGGGGACGGGGCCCCTGAGAGCTCCGAGTTCGGCCCTCAGCCGAACATCGCGTCGGAACCTCCAGCGGTTCCAGGCTCGGGCAGGCGGCCTCCTCCTAAGAGGGGCAAGACGCCTGTGCCGGTGACCTCTGTCCATCCAGAGGCGCCGAACAATCTGCTGGAAGCGCTTCGCAGCGCTTCCATCGATGAGGAGCACCGCACTATCATGAGTGCGGTGATCCAGAAGGTTCAGTCCGCCAAGAGCGGATTGACTGAAGCCTGTGCCAGCCTTCTAATAGGCTTTGAGGTAAGTGTTTTAAAATGTAGTAGAAATATTACTGCATAGACAGTAGCCCCTGATGCTTTGTTCGGTGTTCACAAAGAAAAGCCGAACAGAGGATCAAATAATGTCGCAGGAGTCTAATATAAGTATGTCAATATGCATATGCAGGCTTCGCTGTTGGCGTCTGCCGCACTGACTGCGGAGGTCGTCGTACTGAAGCAGGACCTCGAGGGGTCCAGGAAAGAGCTCGGCCTTGCCAAGAGGCAGCTCGAGGAGAACAAGGGTAAGTAATACCCTGTCTATAGATATGTATATATAAAGAAGACGCGATTGCAAAACGATAGGATCAACGTATATTTGCCAGGGGCCACGACCGAGGTGGAGACCCTGAAGTAAGCACTAACCAAGGCCGAGGATATAGCGGCCAAGGAGCGCACCGAGCGAGAGAAGCAGGAGGCTCGGGTGGGCGAGGTGCAGGAAGAGCTCCAGGCTCTCGTGGCGAAGCACGAGGCGTTGGAGCTTGACTCAAAGACGCGGGAGTCTGAGCTTGCTGCGGCCCTCGAGAGCGCAAGAAGTGCCAAGGCCGAAGCCCAAAAGGCCCTCCTGGAGATCGACGCAATGAAGAAGATAGCGGCGGGTAAGGCTTTCTATATGCAAAGCAAGCATGTAAAAGTAAATTACCGATTACTTACCCAAATCCGGAGCTCTCCAAGAGCATTCGCAGATTTGCCCCGCAGTGTGTCCGATGCTGATGAAGACATGTACCTAGGGTAGGGACACGGACCTGACCAAAGAGTCCTACTCTAGGACACCCCTAGGAGAAGTCACCCTTCAATCGACTTGAAGGGATCCCACTCGACGGGTTCAAGACACTCGACCAAGAAGCTATCACTCGACCATGAAGCCAACCACTCGACTGCCAGGAGACCTAAAGTCACTCCGTAGGGAAACAGTCGGCTGTTAAGTAGTCTTTATGATCATTATAGCACTTTATTAGGGACGTTACCAGAAACGCCCAATCTTCAATGTACCTTAAACCCTGCATTACTAAGGGCAGGAGGGGTCCGGCAAACTCTATATAAGCCACCCGCTCCTCAGTATGAAGGGTTCGCACCCCTGTAATCCATACACGCATAATCCAGTCGACCGCCTCCGGGCTCCGAGACGTAGGGCTATTACTTCCTCTGAGAAGGGCCTGAACTCGTAAACCTCGCGTGTAACAACTTCCCAATAGCTAAGATCTGGCCTCTCCATATTCACCCCCCTACATCACTGTCAGAGTTAGAACCACGACAGTTGGCGCCCACCGTGGCGCAGGAATCTTAGCGCTTAGTTGGAGAAGTTGCGATCTGTTCCGATCCCTTTGATCATGTTTTCTTGCGGAGTTTTGGTGGAGGACCGCGAGATCCGTCTCGGCGCGCTCACCTTCATAGTCGATGACTCCGCCTGGCTTCAGGAGGCACCACTCGACATCGACGCGCTCCCCGTCCGCGGTGCGATGCACTTCCGCGCATGCATTCGTGGCGTCCTCCTGCGGCAGCCATCGACCCAGTATCGGTCGGCCCCTGCGTTGTCTCCCCGCCCTGTCTCCCACCAGCGCAAGCGCTCCGGTCGGTCAAGACTTCAGCGGTGGGTGAGGCATGCCGTGGCCCGCCAGTCGGCAGCCCCACAAGTCGCGGCAATCGAGCCCGTCGAATCCCTCTACGGCCTGTTCGACTGGCTCCATGGAGACCGCATCCGAGTGCGACAGCAGCGAGCCAGCGGCTGAGGTTCTGGCGGTCGATGGAACACACAGTCCCCCCGGTTTCCCTCGCACTGACGGAGGCACGGGTGGGGGCGACCCGTCGCGTCCCCACGACGAGTATCTCCCCGAACCTCTCACGTCATTACAGCGAGAGGAGCTTCGCCACCAGAACATGGACGCGCTCCACACTCCTATCGTCGGAGAGACCCCCGAGGCCCGGGCCTTGGAGGACGCGCGTTTGGTCAACTTGGCCGAGCGCACTGGACTGGAGAATCTCCAGCGAGCACTCGACGAGCAAGCGCGTCAGCGAGCTCCCGAGTCTAGTCGATGCCAGCTCTTCCCGCCGACGCAGGTATATCGAACCCCAGTTCAGAATTTGGCCGCCGCGGCCCGTATAGCAGAATCGATTCAGCCCTCCCAGTTGGAGGCTGGCAGAGGCTTGTTACAGATCAGAGCATTGCTCCGGGCGGCGGGAAACCAGAATTCCGCTGTCTCTCAGTCGCGGAATAGGATCCACAGTCAATCTGTCGCAACAGATACAGTCGAGTCGGCTCACAGCCCGAGATCGCCCCCGAGGCGTGAGGGACGTGGTGACCGGCATGATCAGTACAGGAGGAATGGGCAGTAGATCACCGATTTGACCGTGATGATCGACGTCGAGTGCCAACCCCTCCCTCGAGGAGTGGGTCGTATGCGCCTCGACGGCAAGATGACAGACGCCCTCATAGTGTTGGGCAGAGGATTCCAGTCGACCCCAGAGACCCAGGCTTTGATGCGAGATCCATCCTCGTTCAAGGTTTGTTTGACAGGAACAGAGCTCATCGAGAAGGCCACAACAGAGATGCACCTACCAGCAGCAGAGTACGTGCTTCAGGGCCAGAGTGTTTCAGTCGAGCCATCAGAGCCGCAGTGATTCCTCCCAATTTCAGGCTGGTGACTGGAATCAGCAAGTTCACCGGTGAATCTAAGCCTGACACCTGGCTTGAAGATTACCGAGTGGCTGTACAGATTGGCGGTGGCAATGATGAGGTGGCCATGAAGCATTTGCCTCTCATGTTAGAGGGCTCGGCCAGAGCGTGGCTAAATTAGTTGGCACCCAGCAGCATTTACACTTGGGAGGACCTCTCCCGAGTGTTTATCACAACCTTTGAAGGAACATGCAAGCGACCTGCAGGCCTTACAGAGTTGCGGTCTTGCGTGCAGAAGCCGAATGAAACTCTGAGGGAATACATCCAGAGGTGGATTACGCTGCATCACTCGGTTGAGAATGTGCCAGACCATCAAGCAGTTTGTGCCTTCAAGGAAGGTGTTAAATACAGAGAGTTGAATCTGAAGTTCGGTCGAACTGGAGAGATGTCTCTGAATCGGATGATGGAGATTGCCACCAAGTACGCTAACGGAGAAGACGAGGACCGACTCCGGAGTGGCAAGCACATGGCAGTCGCCCAAGAAACCGGAGGAAATTCCAGTTGGAAACAGAAGCGGAAGGCCGAGCCAGCCGCTCCTGGGGAGGCCCTGGCCGTAGCCCAGGGAAACTTCAAGGGAAAACCCAAGGGCACCTGGAAGCCCAAAAAAGTCAAGGATCAGGATGGAAACGATGTTTTGGACCTGCCGTGTCACATCCACACCAAGAAAGATGAAGAGGGTAATTTTATTTACCCAAAGCATACCACTTGACAGTGCCGGCTCCTGATCCAGCAGTTCCAAGGAAAGCAGTCCAAGGATAAGGAAAAAGAGTCAGACAGAGTCAAGGACAAGGAAGACAGTGACGATGGATACCCCAAAGTCAATTCCACCCTGATGATTTTTGCCGATGTCGAAAGCAAAAGTCGACTGAAAGTCAATAACCGAGAGGTGAACATGGTTGCCCCAGCAACACCCAGTTACCTGAAGTGGTCTCAGACTGCCATCACATTCGACCAGTCTGATCACCCGACGCACATTGCCACCCCTGGGAGGCAAGCTTTGGTGGTCGACCCAATTGTTGAAGGCACTCGACTGACTAAAGTCCTGATGGATGGTGGCAGTGGCCTAAACATACTGTATGCTGAAACATTGAAAGGAATGGGCATTCCGATGTCCAGGCTCAGCACCAGTAACATGAGTTTCCACGGAGTCATTCCTGGGAAGAAAGCCCAATCACTCGGCCAGATCGCTCTTGATGTGGTTTTCGGTGATTCAACGAATTACCGCAAGGAAAAGTTGACATTCGAGGTTGTGGATTTCCAAAGTGCTTATCACGCCATTTTAGGCAGGCCAGCTTACGCACGCTTCATGGCCCGGCCATGTTACGTGTATCTCAAACTGAAGATGCCTGGCCCCAAATGTGTGATCACTGTTACGGGCAATCGGAAGAAGGCGGAAGAGTGCTTTCAGAAGGGCTCAAAGATTGCACATGCTCAGATGGCAGTGGTCGAGCTGCAAGAGTACCAAAAGACTGCCGATCCAAGCGAGTTGCTACGAGCCAAGAAGCCTGCTTCAGAATCAGCTTTTAAGTCGTCCGGTGAAACAAAGACAGTCCACATTCACTCGACCGACCCCGATGCTGCCCCGACTCACATCTCAACGACGCTTGACTCCAAATAGGAAGAAGCGCTCATCCAGCTCCTCCGTGAGAACTGGGACATCTTCGCATGGAAACCCTCTGACATGCCTGGAGTTCCCAGGGGGCTGGCTGAGCACCGTCTACGAGTCGACCCAAAATTCAAGCCTGTGAAGGAACATCTTCGACGGTCCGCCATCCAGAAGAAGCAAGCCATTGGCGAGGAGGTGGCTCGGCTCTTAGCAGCAGAGTTCATCCGAGAAATTTACCACTCCGAGTGGCTCGCCAATGTCGTCATGGTCCCCAAGAAAGACAAGTCACTTCGCATGTGCATTGATTTCAAACGTATCAATCGGGCCTGCCCGAAAGATCATTTTCCTCTCCCTCGCATCGACCAAATAGTCGACTCAACTGCGGGATGCGAGAGGTTGTCTTTTCTAGATGCTTATTCCGGGTACCATCAGATCCGTCTGTATGGACCCGACGAAATCAAAACGGCTTTCATCACCCCATTCGGATGCTTCTGTTATGTCACCATGCCGTTCGGCCTCAAGAACGCCGGAGCCACGTTCATGAGAATGATTCAGAAGTGTTTACTCACTCAAATCAGTCGGAATGTGGAGGCATACATGGATGATATTGTGGTCAAGTCACGGAAAGGTTCCGACCTGCGGGCTGACCTCGCTGAAACCTTTGCCAACCTCAGGAGGTATGATATCAAGCTCAATCCATCAAAGTGCACATTCGGAGTTCCAGGTGGAAAGTTACTCGGTTTTCTCGTTTCCGAACGGGGAATCGATGCCAATCCTGAAAAAGTTGGCACCATACTCCAGATGAAGCGTCCTGTACGCGTGCACGATGTCCAAAAGCTTACAGGCTGCTTGGCCGCTCTAAGTCGATTCATTTCTCGTCTCGGTGAAAAGGCGTTGCCTCTTTACCGACTGATGAAGAAGTCTGACAAGTTCGAGTGGACTCCAGAAGCTGACGCAGCATTTGCAGAGATCAAAGCTCTGCTCTCCACCCAGCTGGTGCTTGCTGCCCCAATCAGCAAAGAGCCTCTGCTGCTTTACATTGCAGCCACAGAACAAGTTGTCAGCACAGTACTTACGGTCGAGCGGGAAGAAGAAGGAATGGCCTTCAGAGTTCAGCGCCTAGTCTATTATCTGTCCGAAGTTTTGACCCCTTCAAAACAAAGATACCCTCACTACCAGAAGCTTGTATATGGGATTTACATGACCACGAAGAAGGTTGCACATTACTTCTCTGACCACTCCATTACAGTCGTTAGCGACGCCCCACTGTCAGAGATTTTGCATAACAGAGATGAACTGGTCGAGTGGCCAAGTGGGCGATTGAACTACTTCCCTTAGATATCAAGTTGAAGCAAAGAAGGCTATCAACTCCCAAGCAATCGCAGATTTCATCGCCGAGTGGATTGAACAGCAACTTCCGACTCAAGTTCACTCGGAGCACTGGACCATGTTCTTCGATGGATCTAAGATGCTGAATGGTTCCGGTGCTGGGGTAGTTCTAGTCTGCCCCCGAGGAGATAAGCTCAGATATGTTCTCCAGATTCACTTCGATTCCTCCAACAATGAAGCAGAGTATGAAGCACTTTTGTATGGGTTGCGCATGGCCATTTCACTCGGCGTCCGTCGCCTCATGGTCTATGGCGACTCAGATTTGGTGGTTAATCAGGTGATGAAGGAGTGGGACGTCAGAAGTCCAGCTATGACTGGTTATTGCAATGCAGTGAGAAAGCTAGAAAAGAAATTCGAGGGGTTAGAGCTTCATCACATCCCCCGACTGAAAAACCAAGCAGCTGATGATCTGGCAAAAATAGGCTCCAAGAGAGAAGCCATTCCCAGCAATGTGTTTCTGAGCACATCCGCTCGCCGTCAGTCCAGGAGGATCCTTTCACAGAAGAAGCCCCACAACCGAAAAGTGCCACAGATCCGACTGAAGTCGAAGTTCCTGCTGTGGTCGACCTAATCATGGAAGTCTTGGCAATCACTCCCGACTGGACGATACCGTACATCGCGTATATCCTAAGGAAAGAGCTCCCAGAAGACGAGGAAGAGGCTCGACAGATCGTCCGCCGATCCAAGGCCTTCACAGTCATAAAGGGGCAGTTGTATAGAGAAAGCGCGACTAGAATCGGTCAGAAGTGCATAACACCAGAAGAAGGTCGGATAATCCTTGATGATATCCACTCGGGGACCTGTGGCCACCATGCGTCCTCTCGGACCATTGTGGCTAAAGCATACCGAGCGAGATTTTACTGGCCTAGAGCAAATGAGATGGCAAAAGAGATAGTCGACAAGTGTGGAGGCTGCCAGTTCTACTCCAACATGTCACACAAGCCTGCATCAGCCCTGAAGACCATTCCACTTGTCTGGCCATTTGCTGTCTGGGGACTGGACATGGTTGGTCCACTGAGAACAGGCAGGAGAGGACTCACGCATGTGCTTGTGGCAGTCGACAAGTTCACCAAATGGATTGAAGCCAAGCCTATCAAGAACCTCGATGCTGGCACGCTATCAGTTTCGTCAGAGGACTAACATTCAGATATGGAGTCCCTCATAGCATCATCACTGACAATGGGTCAAACTTCGATTCAGACCAGTTCAGAGCTTTTTGCGCCTCCCAAGGCACACGAATCGACTACGCGTCGGTCGCGCATCCTCAGTCGAATGGACAAGTTGAAAGAGCAAATGGTTTGATTCTCAAAGGACTGAAGCCTCGGCTGATGCGTGATCTCAAGCACGCGGCAGGTGCTTGGGTCGACGAGCTTCCGTCAGTTCTGTGGGGATTGAGGACCACCCCTAACCGGTCGACTGGAAGAACTCCATTCTTTCTGGTTTATGGAGCCGAAGCGGTTCTGCCAAGTGATCTTCTTCACAACGCGCCCCGAGTCGAGCTTTACACCGAAGATGAAGCAGAACAGGCCCGGCAAGACGCAGTCGACCTCCTAGAAGAAGAGAGGGAGATGGCCATGATCAGATCGACCATTTATCAGCAAGACTTGCATCGATTCCACGCCCGGAATGTGAAGAGTCGAGCCTTCCAAGAAGGAGACTTGGTCCTCCGAGTGGATCAACAGAAACCACACAAGCTTGCTCCTACTTGGGAAGGCCCCTTCATCATCACCAGAGTCCTCCACAATGGAGCGTATCACCTCTTCAATGTTGATCGCCAGATCGACGAGCCTCGAGCTTGGAATGCGGAACTACTCCGCCCCTTTTACACTTGAGCTCTCCCTTGGACGAGATGTAATAAGAAAAATTCCTGCAGTTCGTTTTTATCAAAGGCAAGAGTGTTCCATTAATTGTTGTCACTTTTGTTTACATACGAAATCCCCCAGTGGGTGACTTAGCCGCGAATCCATTTCGCCTAAGTTTGAAAAAATCCTACCGAGTGGAGAGCAAACCTCCCACTCGGGGGCTTAGCTGCAGCCCAGTGCTCGCCTAAGTATTGAAAAAAAATCCTACCGAGTGGAGAGCAAACCTCCCACTCGGGGGCTTAGCTGCAGCCCAGTGCTCGCCTAAGTGTTTGAAAAAATCCTACCGAGTGGAGAGCAATCCTCCCACTCGGGGGCTTAGCTGCAGTCTAGCTCTCGCCTAAGTTCTCTCACTTAGAGACTTAGCTGCAGTCCGGCACTCGCCTAAGTTTGAAAAAAATCCTACCGAGTGGAGAGCGATCCTCCCACTCGGGGGCTTAGCTGCAGTCCAATGCTCGCCTAAGTTCTCTCACTTAGAGACTTAGCTGCAGTCCAGCACTCGCCTAAGTTTGAAAAAATCCTACCGAGTGGAGAGCGATCCTCCCACTCGGGGGCTTAGCTGCAGTCCAGCACTCGCCTAAGTTCTCTCACTTAGAGACTTAGCTGCAGTCCGGCACTCGCCTAAGTTTGAAAAAATCCTACGAAGTGGAGAGCGATCCTCCCACTCGGGGGCTTAGGTGCAGTCCAGCACTCGCCTAAGTTCTCTCGCCTAGAGACTTAGCTGCAGTCCGGCACTCGCCTAAGTTTGAAAAAATCCTACCACGTGGAGAGCGATCCTCCCACTCGGGGGCTTAGCTGCAGTCCAGCACTCGCCTAAGTTCTCTCGCCTAGAGACTTAGCTGCAGTCCGGCACTCGCCTAAGTTTGAAAAAATCGTACCGAGTGGAGAGCAAACCTCCCACTCGGGGGCTTAGCTGCAGCCCAGTGCTCGCCTAAGTACAAGACTCGACCCAATCCGCGAGTCGACCGCTACCTTCTCCCTCGGAGCTGCGTCGCAAATACAAGATTATTCCGAGTGAAGATCAAGTTCCACTCGACGAATCAAACCGTGAAGATATCCAACGAGAAATCAAGTTCAGAAAAAGCCCAAAAGGTCCCAGACCTCAAAGCACTCAAGCCCTCGGCTCGGCGGAGTTTAAACGGTTACAAATCCACTCGGCATCCCGAGGTAAATTCAAAGTTTTTCACTCCTCGGGAGGAGGACTGGAAGGGGCGACGAACTCATCCAAGTCGATCCCGTCGGCAATGCGGGTGGCAGCAGCGATGAAGGTCTCCATGAAGTCTTGAAAGCTGTGCTTCCTGGTATTGGCAACTTGGATGGCCGCCAGCTTTTCTTCTCGCGCCTCCTTGCAATGGACGCGGACCAGAGACAGAGCGACATCAGCGCCACATCTAGCGGAAGATTTCTTCCATTCCGCCACTCGACCTGGGACTTCGTTAAGTCGAGCCATCAGAGACTCGAGGTCGTTCTGAAGCGTCGTCCCAGGCCAGAGTGATGTGTCGATCCGCGACATCGCCACTTTCAGCCGAGCCAGATAGTCAACGACGCTGGCAGTATGAGACTCCAGACGGAGCACGTTCATTGCAGCCTCGTCCTTCACAAGAGAGTTAACAGGGTCCAAGCTTGGCTCCACTCGACTGGTCTCCTCTTCGAAATTCTGGCAAAGCTCTGCATACATGATTCAAGGATAAGACAATTTTCATAGACTGAGTCGACACAAAAACCAGTCGGAACTGAATGTGCACCTTCAAGCTTAAGGTACAACTTCTTGGCGAGGCTCCCCAAGTAGCTCTCCAGGTCGTCCCTCCCACGAGCGATGCCTTCCAGCTTCTCGCTCAGGGTGAGGTTCTCCTTCTTCCAACATGAACACTCCCTGTTGGCTTCATTCAGAGCGGTCTTCAGCTTGGTATTCTCTTCTTCTAAGTGGTCGACCGAAGCCAGCTTCTGTGCGGCCAGAGCGGTCTTGTCATCAGCCTCCTTATGGGCAGCAGCCAAGTCCTGATCCTTCTTCGCCAGAGCTTCGTTCAGTTTTTCTGCGAAGAATTGATGATTGAATCGGAAATAACAAAAGGGTACTCAAGCCTAAAGACTAACCAATCGACAAAGTCGCCTTACCTGCGGCGCCGTCTCTGACCTTCTGCAGCTCTGTTCTGGCCAGCTCCAGATCAAGGTTCAGTTGAATCTTCTGCTTCTCCAACTCAGTATAGCGAGCTACGAGTTCGCAAGATTTCTGTAAAAGCAAAATCAGTCGACAGACGTCCAAGATAAGTTGCTCCCGAGTAACTAAGAGACAATGATGACGTTTCTAAGACCACAGCCGAATCAAAAACATTCGACAGTAGTCTCGGGGACTACACCCAGTGGGTGCACTCAGCGTGCCCCCACTGGTTCGACCAAAAAAAAACAACAAAGAGAAAGAGAGAAAAAGTCGACTGCCCGCAGTCGACCGGATACAGTTCCACTCGACCTGGCCCGACCAAACCGAGTGAAGAAATACAGCTATAGCAACACAATGTAAAGACTACAGTCGACTGCCAGCAGTCCACCATAGTCTCGGGGACTACACCCAGTGGGTGCACTTAGCGTGCCCCCACTCGTCCAAAGGATTGGCAGACACACCCAGTGGGTGTACAGATACAGATACAAAAGATCTTCAGAAAAGAGACTCTTCAAACAGCATATCATAACAGACCAAGTGTCGAGCCGACTGACCTGGACGTTGCTCTAAAGAGCCGAACTCGCGTCATAGGCTGCTTGGCTGGCCTCCCGAGCCATCTTCACTTGCTCCATCATGATCCCCGCCTGGCGTATAGCCTCCTTTGCAGCAGCCGCTTGGTCCTCAGGGACGGGGTACGCAGCAAAAAGCGAAGGTGGATCCGCAGTCGACGCCGAGGGCCGCGCACTCGCCAGAGGAACGGCGAAGGTCACAGAAGCCCGAGTGGTGTCACCACCATCCCGAGCCACGGCCTCAGACGCCGGAGCGGATTGGGGGGTCTTGTCAGCCGACGCCCTCTTGTGCCTCCTCACTCTCAACGGATCGTCATCGTCGTCATCCGGGAGGTCGATAACATGAGGAGGAGCTACAAGGAAAACATTCAATCGACTAGAGTGGCAATAAAGGTTCAGTCGACTCAAAGGCAGGACGTCAGCAATCGTACCAGGGTTAGAGGTAACAGCGTCCTCCATCTCTTGGTCGTCGTTCCTGGCGGAGACCTCAGAAGTAGCACCGCTGCAAATCTCGAAAGTCAATCAGTTGGTTCAGTGAATCGACCAAGGATCCGTCCACGGTCGACAAAGGAAAGCAAGTCTTATTATTACTCGGAAATGGTAGGAACAGCTATCTTCATCTTGGGCAGAGCCTTGGGCGGCTTGGATGGCGTCGCTCGTGGATGCTTGGGAGCCTTCCCAGTCAGCGGAGGAGAAGAGGTCTGAGGGCGTTTCGATGACTGCCCAACAGGAGCAGTCGCCTTGCCACGTTCCCGCGCTGGATCGTGGGTGAGCTTGGATCGCCCCTCCGGGCGGGGGGGTTCAACCTCCTCCTCCTCCCCGCTGGAGAAGATGTCGTCGCCTCCCTCTCCCTCACCGTCGGACTCCCACTCGCCTTGGTCGTCCCCGCTCTCGCCTCCGCTCGCCTCCCCTTCCTCAGTCGACCCCTGTGCCCCGTTGGGCGTCGAGTACATCTCGGTGGTCGCCTGGACAACAACAGGCAAGACGAAAGTCAATCGACTTATTCAAAGAAGACCAATGCAGAAGACAAGATATCGGTCGGGAGCACAAAGACATACCTGGTCCACCTCATACGAGTTGTCGAGTGGGGTTACCCTCCTGGCTCCTCGGGGGTTGTCTTTGTTCCCCGTGATGCTCGACAGCCACCCCTCCACCATCTCGTCGGTGGCCTCCTCCGGGTGGACCCAAGTGGTGTCGTCAAGACCTGAATACAGCCACATCGGGTGGTCGCGGGCCTGGAGCGGTTGGATGCGCCTTTGAAGGAAGACCTCCAGCAGGTCCATACCAGTCACACCCTCGCGGACAAGGTCAACCACTCGACCTGCCAGCACCTTGACTTGGGCCTTTTCCTCCAGCGCGACTTTCAGAGAGGCAGGCTTCTCGGCTCGGTCGAGGGAAAAAGAGGAAGACCAGTCGACTGTCCTGGGGTCGCCTCGTCCTTGCAGTAGAACCAGGTCGACTGCCAGCCACGGACCGACTCCGAGAAGGTGATAGATGGAAAACAACTCTTCCCCCTCGTCTGGATCGCCAGGCCCCCGCACAGCTGGATCACCTGCGTCCTCTCGT
Source organism: Triticum urartu (assembly GCF_003073215.2). Lineage (NCBI taxonomy): Eukaryota > Viridiplantae > Streptophyta > Magnoliopsida > Poales > Poaceae > Triticum > Triticum urartu. The sequence continues at coordinate 72,196,424 of NC_053025.1, forward strand.
CACTCGACTTAGCCTTCTTGACCGATTGAGAATGGCAGGCAAAGATGTGTTTGAAGAGTTCCCAATGGGGTCGACAACCCAAGAAAGCCTCACACATGGAGATGAAAGCAACGAGGTAGACAATGGAGTTGGGAGTGAAGTGGTGGAACTGCGCTCCGAAGAAATTCAGGAAACTCCGGAAGAAAGGATGGGGCGGCAGAGAAAACCCTCGGTCGATGTGGGTGGCTAGGAGCACGCACTCACCGTCGCGGGGTTGAGGTTCGATCTCTCCCCCGGAAGACGCGCAGCTTCGTGGGGAATGACTCCCCCCTCGACCATGTCATCAAGATCCTCTTGCCGAAGCACTGATGGCATCCAGTCGCCCTGGATCCAACCTTTGGGGAGAGCGGTCCTGGAGGAGGATCCGCCCCGAGCAGACCTCTTCCCTTTCCCCGCCGCCGCCGCCTTCTTCGCGCGCTCCAAAGCAGTGGTCTTGCCCTTCACCATCGTCGCCAGCGAGATCTCACACGGGCTCGCGGCGCTAGGGTGAGAGCGGAGGTAGCGGGAGGACTGGCGAAGGGAGAGAGGAAGAAGGAAGGAGAAGAGAGCGCACGGCTTGGAAACCCCGAGCCGGCAACTTATAAGGGGCCGCTCCCGAGTGGCTGGCTGGTAGGCCCAGGCTATCTAGTCAAATCCCGCAGCAAACGCACGCGCAGTACGTGGAGAAAAAGGCGACACGGAGATCGAGGAACTTCCACTTTATCGCTTCCGATTACTGCGGCTGCTCCCATCCCGCGCGCTTCCCAAAATCCGAATCCCGCGACATCCGTGGGCCACAGAACAACTTGCTAAAAACAGAAGACCCCGATCGCGCCGGCGCTCGGTATGTCACAAACAAAGAAATTCACTCGACGAAAGGCCTAGAATGGATCAAGGCGACTGAAAAAGGTTGGCAACGTCATCCGTGACGATTGACCCAAAACGAGGCGCTCACATAGCCCGAAGAACCAGTCTGAAAGATCTCCAACTCTTTCCCCACTCTAACCTCGATCCATTCGGGGGCTAATGATGAAGACATGTACCTAGGGTAGGGACACGGACCTGACCAAAGAGTCCTACTCTAGGACACCCCTAGGAGAAGTCACCCTTCAATCGACTTGAAGGGATCCCACTCGACGGGTTCAAGACACTCGACCAAGAAGCTATCACTCGACCATGAAGCCAACCACTCGACTGCCAGGAGACCTAAAGTCACTCCGCAGGCAAATGGTCGGCTGTTAAGTAGTCTTTATGATCATTATCGCACTTTATTAGGGACGTTACTAGAAACGCCCAATCTTAAATGTACCTTAAACCTTGCATTACTGAGGGCAGGAGGGGTCCGGCGAACTCTATATAAGCCACCCCCCTCCTCACTATGAAGGGTTCGCACCCCTGTAATCCATACACGCATAATCCAGTCGACCGCCTCCGGGCTCCGAGACGTAGGGCTATTACTTCCTCTGAGAAGGGCCTGAACTCGTAAACCTCGCGTGTAACAACTTCCCAATAGCTAAGATCTGGCCTCTCCATATTCACCCCCCTACATCACTGTTAGAGTTAGAACCACGACAGATGCCACACAATTTTACCAGGCCGAGGATGGAAGCTCAACGGAGAAGCTGTTCTGGTCTCAGTATGCTGAGGCCGAACACCCGGTGCCAATGAGCGACCAGTTGAAGCAGATGGTCGAGCTACATAAGGCGGCCGATCGGGCTATGAAGAGCTTTATAGTCCGGCTGTGGCCTAGCGATGCCCTTCTGAACAGCTTCTTCAGCCTGGTGAGGCGGCTTGTGGATGCCTGCCCGCGGCTGGAGGTCGTCAAGCGATCTGTCTGCATTGAAGGTGCACGCCGGGCTTTCGCCCGTGTGAAATTGCAGTGGGTCAAGCTAGATGTCGTGAAGCTGATCAAGGAGGGGCCGCCGGAGGGCAAGGAGCACCGCCACCCCGAGATGTACTACAAGGGTGTTCTGCCGGGTGCCCATCTCATCGCGGATGAGTGTTCAAAAGATCTAATATTTGAATGAGACTTGCTCGTTTTATCCTGTATTTATGAAAACTTGTTTCATATGCGCTATGCAACGCTTGTTTGAATTTAAAATATTACCTTCTGTTTGGCTATTTATCCAATCTGAGAGATGGCTAGTCCTCGGCTTCTGCCCCCATGCCCCCATGCCACGAGTCCTTCGAGGGAGGTGCTCAGCACAGCGAACAAGGCAACCTGACTAATAATGCTTTATCACTCTCACTTAGCCATAGAATTCTATAATTTTAAATTTCGGCGAAGCCCCTGGTATTCGGAAGGCCGAATTTGGGGCACGATACACGCCTTTAAGCCGGACAGGGGCGGCCCCTCGCTCTAAGCGGCATAAGTCTTTAGGGACTCGAAAACCTCGCCGAACAGCGACCAATCTCTCACCTTATCATGACAGTCAGTTTTAGCTTTCTCTACTGAGGTGCTGAACCCAGCAGAACCGGGGCACAATCGTAGTAGTTCTCCTAGCGCTACCTTAGCCGATAGAGCGGAACGTAAGGTACCAAAACATAGGAGCCGGGCAAACCCAACATTTGACCAAAGACATGATTCGGAGCTGATGCATATAATGCTATAAGTTCGGGGTGCCGCACTTGTGAAAGTGTTCGGACTTGTCACACCGTATTGTGAGGTACGTAAGCCCCTGGTGTATTAGCCGTACCAAGGTGTACGGTTGCAAGGCGTCATTAATGAACACACACACACACATATATATAACAAGAATGCAATAATAGTCGTAATGTCATGCATTGTTTATTAAAAAATTGCGTTAAAGCAGAGTGATACAGATAGTGCGATAAGAAAAGAGTAGGACTATGTCCCTTCCAAGGGCAAGCTGAGGAATGATATGAAATCGAATATTTCGCTCGTTACTGTAATCAACCTGGGAATTCCATGGTATGACGTAGCTGTCTGCCTCCTTGGTTGCTGCATCATGTGTTCGGTAATAGTGCTGCCGGACAGTGTTTCCAGAGATTAAGGTCCTGAAAAAAAAGAAAAATAACCAAACGGGAAGCCCCTAGTGCGGTTTAAGCCGCATCTTGGGGCGTGCCGCAGTTGTGCCCCCCTCCCCATCTGTGCCCATGGTATTTTTAATGTGTAATTATGTACGCGCGACACGAGTTTTGCCGCTGGGCTGGGATTGGGGTGGCCGCCGTATTGCTACGTGAGCTCAGATCGCGCCAGGTGGTCTATTTGCCGATTGCTCCGAGGGCGCTTGAAGGTGTCCGGGCTTTGAAGCGCCGAACTGGTTGATTGCCTTGAGAGGCTGCTTTGCGCTTCTACTGCGAGGGCTGCTGTGTGCTCCTCTGTTCGTAGAGAGCGCTCTGTGTTTCCATTGACTGTAATAACTCCGCGAGGTTCTAGCATCTTGAGCTTGAGGTATGCATAATGCGGTACCCCATTGAATCTAGCAAATGTGGTTCGCCCGAGCAGCGCGTGATAACCACTGCGGAACAGGACTATATCGAAGATTAACTCTTTGCTTCGTAAGTTATCCGGGGATCCAAAGACCACTTCCAGTGTAATTGAGCCTGTGCAATGGGCCTCTACACCTGGAATGACTTCTTTAAAGGTCGTTTTTGTGGGTTTGATCCTTGAGGGGTCTATACCCATTTTGCGCACTGTGTCCTGATAAAGCAGGTTCAGGCTGCTGCCGCCATCCATAAGGACTCGAGTGGGGTGAAATCCATCAATGATTGGGTCTAGGACCAATGCGGCTAATCCGCCATGTCGGATACTAGTGGGGTGGTCCCTGCGATCGAAGGTGATCGGACAGGAGGACCAAGGGTTGAACTTTGGGGCGACTGGCTCCAACGCATATACGTCCCCGAGCGCACGCTTCCGCTCCCTCTTGGGGATTTGGGTTGCGTATATCATGTTCACCGTCCGCACTTGCGGGGGAAACCTCTTCTGTCCTCCAGTGTGCGGCTGCCGGGGCTCCTCCTCGTCATCGCTATGCGGCCCCTTGTCATTGTTTTCGGCAATTAACTTGCCGGCCTGCTTGAACACCCAACAATCCCTGTTGGTGTGATTGGCTGGCTTGTCTGGGGTGCCGTGTATTTGACACGAGCGGTCGAGTATACGGTCCAGGCTGGACGGACCCGGCGTACTTTGTTTGAATGGCTTTTTCCGCTGACCGGGTTTAGAGCCTTTGAATCCAGCATTGACTGCCGTATCCTCAGTATTTTTGTTGTTAATGTGGCACTTATGTTTGTTGCGACGAGACCTGCTATTGCCGTCCTTGGTATTTGAGGTACCATGGTTCTTTGATATGTTATTACTGCGAGCCAGCCCGCTGTCTTCTACCGCACAAAAGCGGGTCATGAGCATTGTGAGAGCTGCCATAGATTTCGGCTTTTCCTGACCAAGGTGTCGGGCTAGCCACTCATCTCGGATGCTGTGTTTGAAAGCCGCTAAGGCCTCCGCATCCGGACAGTCGACGATTTGATTTCTCTTTGTAAGGAACCGAGTCCAGAATTGCCTGGCCGACTCTTCTGGCTGCTGAATTATGTGGCTCAAGTCATCGGCGTCTGGTGGTCGCACATAAGTGCCCTGAAAGTTGTCGAGGAATGCGGCTTCCAGATCTTCCCAACAGCTAATGGAGTCCGCTGGCAAGCTGTGAAGCCAATGCCGTGCTGGTCCTTTGAGCTTTAGTGGGAGGTATTTGATGGCGTGTAAGTCATCACCGCGGGCCATGTGGATGTGGAGGAGGAAATCATCAATCCATACTGCGGGATCTGTTGTGCCGGCGTATGATTCAATATTTACAGGTGTGAAACCTTCTGGGAATTGATGTTCCATTACTTTGTCTGTGAAGCATAAGGGGTGTGCGGCGCCTCTGTATTGGGATATATCGCGATGTAGCTCGAATGGGTCTTGCCCGCTGTGTTCGGCCCAGCCAGATGTCCTTTTACTATATCCGGCGTGACGTTTATCATCTCGCAGAGTGATGTGCTGTTGTGATCCGTAGATCGATCTTGCATGCTTTTCTTTGTCCTCCAATAGGTCTCGCCGGTCTAGCGTATCTCCCCATGCCTTTTTCTTTGAATGGCGTCAGGGTGGAGGCTGAGCTTTTGGCTGGAATGCCTCTCTATCGCGGCCATGAGGTGGCCGATCAGCCGTATCATACGCTTCTTCCTCCAGTCGGGGTAGTAACCTGCACTTTGGGTAATTCTTGGAGGGGCGCTCGAGTTTATATTCCTCGTCCGCGAGGATTTCAGTCCATCTGTCAGCTAGCAGATCTTGATTAGCTTGAAGCTGCTGCTGCTTTTTCTTCAGGCTATTTGCCGTGGCCATAAGCCGGCGCTTGAAGTGCTCTTGTTCGACGGGATCCTCTGGTACGGTGAATTCACCGTCGCCGAGGCTTGCCTCGTCTTCGGAGGGGGCATGTAATTTTCATCCTCCTCCTCTCCGTCTGCCGCTCTCTCAGGAGAGCTGGCTCCTTCACCCTCCTGCTCTAAATCTTGCTGGAGGGGGTTGTTGTTGTTGTCTTCGGCACTATCCGGAGTGTTATTATCTCCTGTGCCGGTATCACCACTTTTGCTTTGGTGGGACTTAGAGCGGTGCCGCTGACGTTGGCGCTTGGGTTGCTTCTTGGAGGGGTCATCCTCCGCTATCTCGTCGCCATTGCCTTCGTTGGGTGTATCCACCATGTATATGTCATATGACGAGGTGGCTTTCCAGTGCCCTATAGGCGCTGGTTCATGTTCGTCTCCTACATCGTCGTCCATACCATCGATGTCTTCGGAGTCGAAGTCGAGCATGTCGGTTAAATCATCGACAGTGGCTATGAAGTGGGTGCTGGGTGGGCGTCGAATTTCTTCGTCGTCCGCATCCCAATCCTGTTGGCCATAGTCCGGCCAGGGCTCTCCTGACAAAGAGAGAGACCTTAGTGAATTCAGAATGTCGCCGAAGGGCGAGTGCTGAAAGATATCCGCGGTGGTGAATTCCATGATCGGCGCCCAATCGGATTTGATTGGGAGGGGCGTGGATGGTTCAGAGTCCGAAAAAGAGTCCGACACCTTGGAGTCACGGGCTGCGTAGAGGATTAGGCTGGTGTTCGTCTCGATTGCCCTTTATAGTGCAGCCCCTGAGGCGGTGTCTAACCACCCATCCTCGATTGGCGCAGTTGGCTCCAAGCTAAGGGTCGGTGCTGATGTGGGCGCGGCCTCTGGGGTACTGTTCGGCGGCAGAGCTAGGTCATACCCATTGTGACAATGCGGCGCGCCCGGCTGTGGCTCGAATCCGTCGAAGATCAAGTCTCCGCGGATGTCGGCCGTGTAGTTCAAACTTCCAAATCTGACCTGATGGCCAGGGGCGTAGCTTTGAATCTGCTCCAGATGGCCAAGCGAATTAGCCCGCAGTGCAAAGCTGCCGAATACGAAGATCTGTCCGGGGAGAAAAGTCTCACCCTGGACCGCATCGCTATTGATGATAGTAGGAGCCATCAAGCCTAACGGCGACGACATAGAGGAACTCTCAATGAAAGCACCAATGTCGGTGTCAAAACCGGCAGATCTCGGGTAGGGGGTCCCGAACTATGCGTCTAGGCCAGATGGTAACAGGAGGCAGGGGACACAATGATTTACCCAGGTTTGGGCCCTCTTGATGGAGGTAAAACCCAACGTCCTGCTTGATTGATATTGATGATATGGGTAGTACAAGAGTAGATCTACCACGAGATCAGAGAGGCTAAACCCTAGAAGCTAGCCTATGGTATGATTGTATGTTGTGATTGTTTTCCTACGGACAAAAACCCTTCGGTTTATATAGACACCGGAGAGGGTTAGGGTTACACAAGGTCGGCTACAAAGGAGGAGATATCCATATCCGTATTTCCTAGCTTGCCTTCCACGCCAAGTAGAGTCCCATCCAGACACGAGACGAAGTCTTCAATCTTGTATCTTCACAGTCCAACAGTCCGGCCAAAGGATATAGTCCGGCTGTCCGGAGACTCCCTAATCCAGGACTCCCTCAACAGGATTTCTGCCAATCTGGGTGTTTGATTCACAAGAATTGGAAGATCACAGGATGCAAAGAAGCATGGTGAGATTAAGTCAAACCACAAGAAAATGTACGGTTATAATGCTATTATGCTACTATCTCTTAGTCTTGTGCTTCATGAATAGGAATTTGAAAAGGAGGACAATTGGAAATTAAAATTCCTATGGTTTTTATTTCAAGGAGACACTGAAGGAACAAATCCTACAGTTTTCCTTTTCTCCATTCCTTTGAACCAAATTCATGAATAGTAGTACCATAGGAAAGTTTCCAATTCCTATGTTTTTCCTTCACTTTTTGTTTCAAGCACTGGCAATTCTAGTATGCAGGCTTGAGCAAGGAAAAGCCTACACTCAAAAAATGTTTTTGTGCTACTTCTATTACTTTGGACCCACGCCACTGCCCTACTATCTCAACTCCCACGCCCATTGACAAATGCACAGCTCAAACGCGTAGTGATATATAATGATGGCTTTCAAGAGAGTCCATCACGGATAGCTAAGTTGCCTGGTACCTCACTGCTTGTCATATAGCAGGATAAAATAATCGTATTTCACGTTACTACGTGTGCTCAGTGGACAATATATATAACATGTAGAGTAAAAAAGAGATGCAACAAGTGTACAACCTCTTTGGCGAAGCCATGTCGATCTCAGCGTGATTGGGTTGGTCGGTGTGGATGCTCCGGCTGACTTGACTGTCGAAGGAGGGGAAGAAGATCTTAGGCTTCTGGAGATGGAGCCCGGGGTACTGTTCCGCTGTGATGGAGGGTTTCATCGTTGGAGCAGCTCCGGTGAATTGTACGACGTCGAGGTTGAAGCAGGATAAGAGAGACAACGTTAACCTGAGTGGAATTCTAATATAATCTCCAATAGATGGCGTAAAATACATAACCACAAAGTGCTAGATGTAAAATACATCAGCTGCTCATCTCTGAACTTAACTGTCGAACTAAATTTAACTGTCGAAACTGAACTTAACTGTCGAAACTGAATTTTGCTGTCGAAACTAAATTTTACTGTCAAAACCGAACAGACTAGTAGCAGAAAAGCAGTAGCAGTAGCAGCAACGCGTGTGAGAGCCAGGGCAGCTGGTCGTGTAGCAGCATCAGGTGAGGCTACCCTGAGTCGCCAGCCACCACTGGCCAAACAGTCGCCCCCCGCCGCCCGTGGCCGGCGGTGCGCCACTCCGCCCGCCCTGAAACCACTCCCCACGGCCAGTCCGCCGCTGCCCCGGCCATCCCTCTAGGCCACCCGTGCCGAGCTTTTTCTCCGGCGACCCCCACGCCACCGCCCCACCACCGTCGGCGACCACCGCCCCTACCCTAAACCCTAAGAGAGATAGTGGGGTACCTCTCCGACGAGCCCCCCTCCCCGCTGCGGCTGGTTCTTCCTTAATTCCGACAAGCCCCCCCCCCCTGAAAATCGACTGACCCAAAAGTTGATTCAGTCGACTGAAGTGTAGCTAAATCGGAGCAACATCGCAAGCAAGAGCAAGAGCGAGAGAAGCAACGGGAGCAAGAGCAAGAGCAATAGCAAGAGCAGACCAAGCAGGGGACCGAGAGCAAGAGGACAGCAGTAGCGCGAGCGAGAGCTAAAGCAGGATCAGCTCCTACTGATGTGGACGTCGCCGCCGAGGGAGCGACACAGTGGAGGAAGTGGCCGGCGACGCCACCATGGATGGAGCCGTGCCGTGTCGGCTCGGGACCGAGCGCTGGCAGCACCGTGAGATCAAATCAAGAAGAAAATGTGGCGATTAGTGTACAACCTCTTTGGTGGCACCGATTAGGCCTCAGCTTCATCCGGGGAAACAGTGATGATGGTGCTCTTCCGGTGGTGCAGGTGAGGATGACGGTATGGGAATGGAGGTGGCGCGAAAGATGAGGGGAACGTCGGGGCAGCTCCTTGGAGGTGGAGGATGGGGTGGCTGAACCGGCGAGACAACGAGATCGACGACGGATCCTCATCCGGTACGGTGGATGAGGGACGTCGAGGTGTTGCTGTGGACGACATCGTTGGGGAAGAGGCTCCGGCTGGGTGGCGGACGGAGGAGGGTGTGGGGCTTCGCGGGTTTTCACGGCCTCGGTGTATGAATGGGTGGGCTGATGGGGTGGGAGTGGGGAACCATGGCTTAAGGACCCGCTTGTCCTAAATGGTGGGTAAGTTACGGTAGTACCCCCACCAATTTGTGCTAGGCGATTTTTCGGTTTAGGGGTATCACGGGCATTTCGCGTGTCGGGATTTTGCAGGAGGTGGGAGTTTTCGCACACGTTGTAATTTTGGGATAGCAATGCGCGTGTTGAGATGGAGGGAGTTTTCGGAGCACAACGAGACAAATAAGTATCTTAAATATTTCGGGGTAACAAGGCGCGGGTTGAAATTTTTAGACGAGCCTAATGTGTACTGTACCAAATCAATTCGCACTTCCGTCGACAAAAAAACAAAAAGAAATCAATTCGCACCACACAAGAGAGTCTAGTCCTGTGTACTGTACCAAATCAATTCGCATTACAAATGCCATTCAAAACTTTGAATCATGTTATGTTCAATGAAAATATTTCGCTATGTGTATAATGCATGCAACTTGCTACTCAAATGAACGTTTTAGTGCATTCCAAATGTATATACCACCACTTCAATATGAACTAAATTTGAATTCGTTTCTCTATTTGAATAAGATCCGCAGTAATGATTGTTGTGAAGTCAAACCATTTGAATTTGTTTCTCTATTTTAATAAGATATACAATCATCATTATTGTCAAGTTAAACCATCGTTTGTGTATTATCTTCACATCACACCACATGATTACTGTCGAGTAAGATATGAACTATGTGTACTATATGAACTCGAACTTGATTTTTTGAATCCACTTTATGTTGATTTCTAATCGCAGTACATTTCAAGCTCTAGCTAGATCTTCATAATCTAAACCATGTCTCATATGTATAATATGTTTATCACATAATGTATGGTGCCCCTACTCCTACAAGTATTTAGATGTGAGTTGCAAACGCCACACATTACCACAAATTCAAATAAAATGTGTGATTGTTCGATATATAGTATTGTTTAGATTGTTCGATATTTAGTTGTAAGCTGCAAACGCCACACATTATCACAAATTCAAATAAAATGTGAGATTGTTCGATGTATAGTATGGTTTAGATTGTTCGACATTTAGCTGTGAGTTGCAAATGCCATGCATTATCACGTTATGGTATAACATGTGCAAAACCACAGCACGTGTATCACCGCTATATTGCAACAAAATCGTTTGTTGCAATACATGTCATTTCGTGGCGATAAGTACCTATTGCCACGAAACGGCATTCGTTGGCAGCTGTTGCGACTGGACACATGGTAATAGGTTATTGCCACGAAAAAGCAACCGTGGCAATAAAGTGTGCTATTGCAACATCCATGTTGGAAGTTGCCACATGTTTTCCCGTGGCAACACTCACTTGATGCCACAATTATATTTGTGGATTTGCAACAAAATCGTTTGTTGCAATACATGTCATTTCGTGGCGATAAGTACCTATTGCCACGAAACAACATTCGTTGGCAGCTGTTGCGACTGGACACATGGTAATAGGTTATTGCCATGAAAAAGCAACCGTGGCAATAAAGTGTGCTATTGCAACATCCATGTTGGAAGTTGCCACATGTTTTCCCGTGGCAACACTCACTTGATGCCACAATTATATTTGTGGAGATAGCTTTAATGCAACATGCAACGAATCGTGGCGCCTAATATCTCATGGTGATAGACATTTGTGGCAACAACCTATGCCAACGACGCCCATTTCGTGGCGCATTACTCTTCCGTCGCAATAGTCAACTGTGGGAATAAACTATGGCAACAATCCCTATTTTCATGGCATTAGGCATGTTGCCACGACCCACTACACTTGTGGCAAAAAACTATGGCAACAATCCTTGTTTTCGTAGCATTAGGCATGTTGCCACGACCCACTACAATTGTGGCAATAAACTATGGCAACAATCCTTGGTTTCGCTGCATTAGGCATGTTGCCACGACCCACTACACTTATGGCATTAACTTATGGCAACAAATATTCCTGTCGTCATAATAAGAAATTACAACATACTTGTTTTGGTGGTGATAAATAGGTATCACAACAGTTGAAATGTTTGTAGCGAGAAACTATTGCCACAATTTAAAATTTCCATGGTGATACTCTATTTCAACAAAAATTACTTTGGTGGCGCCGAACAGTTATCGCGTCATGAAAAAATTTGTGGTGCCAGACAATATGAAGTGATCCGTTACAACATCCTAGTGCAACAAAATAGTAGGCATATCGACTGAGATATGACGCAACACTTTTTTTGGTGGTGCTAACATGTGGCAACCGAAAGTGGGTTGTAGCATATTGCAACTGTAAAAAAAATACATGCATTCAATTACAATATTCAAAACCATATGTATAATATGTAGATTCATAAAGTTCATAATTCTCGTAGCAAATATCCATCAAATGAAACTCAGATATAATTTAGCCATCCTAATTAATTGCAAAGACTAAACGGTCCATGATCTAGAGTCCAGGCCAGCTAGTTCTTTGGATCCTGCAATCAAGAAATAAAAAAAGTTCTAGTTAATGAGTCCAACATAACATACACCATACAATTATTCCAGCCCCATAGTTAAAAGGAACTATCGCCAGACTAACTAGACTAATACTGTGTCAGCAAGCATGTAACTGAGGGATTAGAACAATCATACAAGTGTAAATGTCTAAAGCATAAGCACAAGTACATCTACTAAAAGGTTCTGCTACTGATTTAAGTTGTGACCCGATGTATAGTTTCAGTTAAGTTCATGTCCCTAGCTAGCACATATTCATTTTTTGTTTAAGTTGTGACTCGATGCAGCAACAACACATGGTGAAAGAGAAGAAACAGCTAGCTAGTTATGAATGCCAATGACGTATAAAATGCAAGTGAACATGAAGAGAAAGTAAGGTTGTGACTTACCATTGCTTTAAACATTCGAGAATTCCTTGTTGCAGCTTGTATGAGCGCATTTGAAGAAATAATAATTGGCCTTGAACTGGAGTTTTATTAGGACTAGATCTCTATAAAAGTGTATTTTGCAAGTTTGGGTTACTATTTTCTTTGTCAATCCTTAGGCACCTGTAAATATAAGTGCACTTTTAGCAATGCAAGTAAGCAACATAAATCTTACAAGGTCGCAAGCATATGACTGTAATCACCTGTTGGGTTCCCATCTGTTGGCTCAATGCTACAAACTTTGTCATCATGTTTTTTTCAAATTCCGGTCTTGATGTTCGCTCCTCTTCCAACAATCTTTCCCTTTCAGCATGCTCTTCTTTTAACCTCTCCTCAAGTTGTTCTCTCTCAGTACACTCCAAGTTAATCCTCTCTTGTGTGTTTGCACGTTCAGCTTGTAGTTGATCTTGTAATTCGTTGACCTGCTGGCTGAGCTCAGAGTTTTGCTGCTGGGTGGCTGCTGTAGCACGAGCTTGCTCTTCAACCTGGATACGAAACCTTTGAGAACCAGTTGAAGGTTTGGCCATGTATCCGTACCCACAAGGCTGCGATGACTTGCATTTCAGAGTCTCGTTGTATGCGGTCTGGAAAATATTGTTTTTCTGCTCACTTGAAAGTGGACCTTCAGTTTCAGTTTCTTTGTTTTGAACCTCTTGACGTGCTTTGTTCTAAAAATGAAAATAACAATTATAGGTACGGCATCAATACTGACACTATATAAAAGATGAAACAAGAATAGCACGATCCAACGCATGAATAATCCCAGCTGATGATGAAACACACCGAATGCACATCATTGAATAAATATAGAATAACCAAAAGTCAGTGTACTTATGCAAACTTTCTAGGACTCTGTGTTAGACCATGTTCCGTCGTTTGTGTGGGTGAGTTCCAAGAATCTCTGCAAGTAATATAACAATGAGATGCTTGAAACACGAAACCATATTTAGCAGCGAGGCATACATATTTAGTTAGACTCATACCTTCTCAAAGCTTACTTGCGAGTAAGATTTTGATCCAATTTTATGTTTTGTCTTCTGTTTCTTACGGTTATCGGCGTTCTTTCGGCTGCGTTCCTATCAATTTATTGAAACCAAATATAACCAGTCAGACAAGCCATTGTAGAAGCTGAAGATATTGTACTGAGTGTGTACCCAAATAGTGTAGTATAGTGTGGGCTTGTGCATGCACGGGTATGGATACAGTGTGGTCTTTTTTTGTGTAAGTGAACATCAAAAGAGCAGAGCTAGCATGTGTTGGTGGTTCAGTGGAAAAGAGGGCTTTTGTTGCCTTGAACACACACCCGAGTCTAGCTGCTCTGGTTCTTCTCTGTTCTGGCCCTGAGTCCACATTACATCTAGCACCTTCAGTGTGATACCAAACAACCAAATATAAAAGAGGGAGAGCAGGACACGCCCAACAATATTGACAATCTCTGAATAAGACTTAGTACATTGGCAATAGTTTCTGAAAAAATGTGAATGAACAATTATTGCAAAAAAGGAGGGAAAATACGACGATGGAGCGACTTATTGCAACATTATTAGACTAACCACAAAGTCTCGCGTCTCCAGTCTTGTGGCTATCCACATTTGATAAAGTCAAGTAAATGAACTGAATTCTCAACTTCAGAATACCCCTGTACATAGAACTAAAAAAAATCTAAAGAAGATACCGCCTAAAAGCACAATTTTTGCAATGGTTAACCCGAGATTTAAGATTTACTACATCTATATGTCATACTCTACCTTTGAGCTGGAGCTGAGGTCAGTGACTGATCGGATTAGCATGGATGATGCTAGGTGTAAAGACCGAGCCTAGCGCAGCGTCGCCCATCCGATGTGGTTCGTCAAGTGATCGCGTGTTGGCGTGACCCTACAACACCTAAGGGCATTGACGCCTTGATGCCCAGCCACACCAAACGTACCCAAAAGGCTACAGCCCACAAGGCTACGCCAAGGCCTGGCCACGTCTGAACAAGACCTGGCCTACCCATGAACCAGTTCCAAACAAGGCCGCCGTGGGATTGTCTCTGTACCTGATGCAGCGCTGTCAGCCTAACCTGGTGCACGGCCAAACAACTCTACACAATCGCTTGAAGAAATCAACATCGACCCTGATGCCTGTGCATCAGAGGCTCCTAGTAGCTCCACCCCTGCTGTGAACATCATACTAATTAAATACACTCTGTAGGTTCAGCCAATTGAAGCAGGATATGAGGCAGATGTACAGCGCTCCCTAATTGTAACGAAAAACACTATGAGACTGATCCCATCAGCCAATTGAAGTAGGATATGAGGAGTATGGAATACCAAAAAAAACTGATCTACATCGCTTGCTATGGAGGTTCAGGAATGCGGCAAAGATGGTAGGATACTGAGTCTAATCTAAAGATTCAGACTGAACCCAAGGGAAAAGAAGCGAGCTGACAGATTGTGGGACAAGCAAGATGGGGGAAGATAGACCTTGAAGGTGTGGCGTGGCTTGCAGCCCATGAGCTGGAGCGCGCTCTGCAGGATGGGGCGCGTGCAGGGGAAGGTGCTCCTCTGGCGGTCGTCGGCGACGACAATGTATAGCGGCGGCTGCTGCTTGGCGGCGGCCATGTTGTCCCCTGCCCTGACTAGTTCTACGACCAAGCGGCGAGCGGAGGAGAGAAGGGACGAAAAGAGCGGCACGTCGAGGAAGAGCTCGTGGGGGAGGGGGGTTTGAGCCCGGGCGGGCATTGTCGCGGCGTGGAACACCGAGGTGGTGTCGTGCTTGGTCCAGACACGGGATTAATGGGCAAGGCGATGAGACGGGAACTCCGTCGACGCCGACGCCAGACAGCATCGCTGCTGCCACCGGCATGGCCGAGGACACGGAGACGCGGCCCACGTCGGCGGGCGCAGAGGAGAGGGAGGAGGGCGAGATCGAGGAGCAGAGGTTCCAGGAAGGGAGGAGATCGGGAGGAATAACCTGACGCCGTGCAGCTAACTCGGGTGTGGTTCGCCGTGTTGACGCCGTCATGACGTCGGCAGCACAGAGGAACCACGGACGAGAGCTCAGATCCAATCTCCCGTGAAGACGCCGTGGAGTGGTTCTGTTAGGAGGGTATTTAGGGGGAAGGTTAATATAAGCTATTTTTTGGTGGGAACAAAGACGCTAATTTGGGACCTTTTAGCGGGAGGTTAAAAAATATTGGCGCAAACAACGGTACACCTAAGTTAGGTGGTGGGAAGTAATTATTTTTATTTTAAAAAAGTAATTATTTTTTGAGGGAATGTTCTAGTTTGTAAATCTATTTTGAGACGGAGGAAATACTAAAATTTGTTTGTAAAAGTTATATCATGGTTAAAAACCCACCAAATCCGAGAATTATGGAGGGGCGATCTGGCACCCTCTCCCATAACGTTCTCGTCGTTGATATTTGCATAGTCATCGCCATTTGAGGAAGCCAATTAACGAACTAAATAGAGTTTCCGTGCTTTATATTATAAAGCAACCGTCACATACATCGAAGCAACCGATACAAACACATGCCACACACACCCAAGACAGGATACATGAATGTCGGGCACCGACACACAACCTCAAAGACTACCAAGCACCTATAAGATGTGCAAAAAACGAATCCGCTTAGAGCCGATGGAGACCACCAACACGAGGAGCGATTATCCGCGAAGATGTGCGACGGACACGCTGGACCGAGGACTCCAAGACGACGCCTTCAGGAAGGCACGGCCATGAACATTTCCATCGTCCGATCCGAAGATCAAGTTTTCACCCGGAGTAAGACGGCAGGAGTGGGAGTACCACAACGGAGCCTGCAAGGAGGAACACGACGTCCACGGACGTCGTCGCCGTCGACCAGTGCACGGACTGGGTAGGTGATGTACCGCGATACTTCAACCCCTCCGCCGCAACCCTGACCCGCCAACCACCCACGGCCAATTAGAAAAGTGTTGTTTCATCATCGATCTACACTTGGGTTAGGATATATAAAAAATGTATGCCTTGGTCAACCGTTGGTCAAAGCAGCAAAAATACTGATGGGGTGGGTTGATGAGACGGTCCATTTATGTCAGTGTCGATCTCATATTCCGATCTTGAGATGGGCCGATCTCAGCATCTTTCATTTTACCGGACAATTCTTGAAGAGTTTGTCCACGCCAGAGTAGGTCCAACATAATTATGTCGGGTTTGTTAAAATGATAGCCATATAGAGATTCAAATATGTAAATTAAACAACCAAACCAATTTAGTTTTGAGATTTATTGTGTTAGGAACTGTTGTTCCATCATGGATCTACACTTAGGTTGGGATATGTCAAATATTTGTGCCTTGGTCAAATGTTGGTCAAAGCAGCAAAAATTTGGTCAATTTTGAACTACAGCTCATATAAACCTCATGCGACCCTCACTTTAAAACTATTAGGTTATACACTTGGAGACAAACATAAGTACTCATGGTATGGGTTGATGAGACGTTCGATCTATATCAGTCTCGATCTCACATTCCGATCTTGAGATGGGGTGAGATCAGCATCTTTCATCTTACCGGACAATCCGTGAAGGGTTCGTCCACGCCAGCTAGGGTAGGTCCAACGTAATTATGTCGCTTTTGTTCAAACGATAACCATGAAGATTCAACTATGTAAATTAAACAACCAAACCGTCTTACCCATCCCCGTCCGCGCCTTACAAATCCCCGTCCGCACCATGCTCAACCCCGCCGTCGCCATGCCGCGCCTCGTACATCCCCAGCCGACAAGCATGCTCGCCATGACGCCCCGCCATGCTCCCCGTGCTCACTGCCGTCGGCACCGCCGGCGCCATGCGACATCGGTGCTCCTGCAGGTCAGCACGAGATCGAGCGTGCGGTCGCAGTTGCGGGCGCGGGACGGCGCCTCACGCTCGGCTACTTGCGCTCGGGGCACCGACGAGCATGGCGGCTGGGCTCGGCGGCACGGTGACGCGAGCTCCGAGCTCCGGGCAGCAGGACATGACCCTGACACCCAAAGCCGGACTAGGTGGCGCAAGCACTGGCGGGCACGAGCGGGAGCATGAGGAGT
Organism: Triticum urartu; assembly: GCF_003073215.2. Classification (NCBI taxonomy): domain Eukaryota; kingdom Viridiplantae; phylum Streptophyta; class Magnoliopsida; order Poales; family Poaceae; genus Triticum; species Triticum urartu. The sequence goes on from NC_053025.1 coordinate 72,213,566, forward strand.
GGCCGCGCGAGCGAGAGCACGACGAGCGGGCACGAGCTTCAGCGCGGACTGAGAGCATCGCAGAGGCGGGTGCGGGCGGCTTCTCTCAACCGAGCTGCTGCTGCCGGGCGAGTAGCAGGGAGGAGCTGCGGGGTGGGAGCAGCGGCGACCGAGCATAGGCAGCACTCGTTGGGCGCACCGGCCGACCTGCTACGTGTTTGACGAAATGTCGAGGCGGACATGTCAAAAAATGGGTCCGGATCGTGAAAGCTCCAACAAGGCCTCTCCGATGGCGGATCGACAACGGCCAAATCGGCGAAGAACCCACACGTTTTGACCGATTCCTCATCGACGGAAGAATCAGAGGATGCGGAGGCTGTCGCCGCTGGCGGGTCGAGGAAGCACCGTCTTGCCCTCTTTGCTGGCGGATCGAGGAACCACCAAGATGCCGTCTCCGCTAACAGGTCGAGGAAGCGTCGTAATGCCGTCTCCGGTGGCGGGTCAGGAAACTGGCAAGGCGCCGTCGCCGCCAGCGGTTCAAGCAAGTGTCGTCATGCTGTCTCCGGTGGCGGATCGGGAGACCGGCAAGACGCAGTTACCACTAGCGGGTCGAGGACGCACCGTCATGCCGTCTCTAGTGGCGGATCGGGAAACCGGCAAGACGCCGTCTTCGCTGGCCGGTCGAGGAAGCGTTATTGAGGAAGTGCCAAGACGCCGTCGAAGCTGCCTTTCATCTGAAATCTCAAAATGAATATGTTTGTAGCAACCGAACTTTTATTTGGAAAATTCATTCAACATCTGTTGGGATACAGTATTTGCACTGAGCTGGTAAGAGATAAACAAAGCTATTGTAGCCCTCAAACTAATGGTGATTCAGATTGGATGAACAGAATACTGTTACTGAATCTCTTGGTGTGCAAATCTAATGTATATTGGTCTGATTGCACCATGAACACAGTTATTTGTCAAATACTAGTCGATGAAACTGAAACAGCTTCTTTGTTTGCATCATCAAGTTCTTATTTCCCATGAAAGTCCTGTATTATGACCAAATCCTCTTCTTGTAATTTCAGGAGTTACGTAAGCTTAAAAAAAACTACCCCAGATACTCAAAAGAAAATTTAAAATACTAGTCCTTTATGGACAGGTTCCATACCTCAACTCGTACCTGATCCCCTGTTCCGCCGCCGCCCGACCCGAGCGCTGGCCGCATCCAGCAACCACATCATGGCGGCGCGACGAAGCAGCCCGCACCGGTGCCTCCCTAGCGCTCCCCTCTCCCTCTGAACTTGCTCCGGCCGCCACCCGCCGCTCGACGCCTTCCGCCCGCCGGCCTCTTCCTCTGTGGATCTCGGCTGGTCGATCCTGCCCGTGGGCGCGTGGCTGGACCGCCCGACATCTCAACTCCGGTGCCAACTGGCTCTGCTCCGGCTCTTCCACCATCCTACTGGCCTGCCCGGGACTGGCTTGCCTGCCTCCCGTGCGACCTACTACCTCCACAACAACAAAAGTATGATTATTCCCCCTGTTTCCCTCTGTATTTTTCATTGCAAGTGCAGCAAATTCAGATTTTGCTGCGTTTGTGAAGAGCCATACGCTTTTATCGAAAAAATGCTCCCGATTGCTTACCTATTTGCTGCTGAAATCTTGAAGTAGTAGACTAATTTTCCCTTGCTTGCGGTTTTATTGGTATGTAGAACCACACATTTGTGGAGGTCAGTAGCATAAAGATATGCTATGTTCTTTAGCATTAGTTGTTAAATTTAGGTGATGTATGCACTGCGAGAAAATGGCACTCCGTCAAGGTTTGCTGGAGGACAGTACGCCTGTAGGTTCTCCCACAGCCATAATCATGTTTTACTCAGGGTAAGAAACATCAGCATATATACTTATCAATTCACCATTAGTCGATGAATATCTTGTTATTTATTTTGATCGTTTAACAATGCTGACAAAGAGAACTAGCTTGATGCTTTTTGCATTGCGATGCACCCCTCTTGTACTTAACCGAGTCTAAATATCAAATGTCATATACTCATATTTGATACACGCTACATTTGTTTTATATTTGTTGTCTTGGATATGATCAAACATGTTTAAGCTTGCTGATTTGCTTCTCTTGGCTTGTTGATCACTACTAGCTATTGGCAGGCAGGAGCACAACCAGGAATTATTGATGACTGAGGAAGAGCGGCGGTGCAGCATGTTTAGCCTTTACCTGGGCAATTACAATTCCACTTGTTGTCTGCCAAATTTGTTTAGAGCCCAAATCATTGATGCTGCGACCAGGTTCCAGTTTGATTTCTCTATAGTGCACATGTATTGGTTCTTTAATAATCAATGTAAATAAAGGCCCAGTTATATTTGCTTGTCTGTGTTTCCTTTTGCAATCTGCAAGGAACTCAAATACAGCTGTGCATGTGCTCACATATTGTAGTTGATCAATAGTTAGAATTGCAAATGAGGAGCCACTTTAGTTGCAAGTATAGTTGACCAATAATCTCATACTTGCTGCTGGTGAACTGAATCAAAACATACTCTTGAGTCCAAAAAAATAACTTCGACCTGTGATAAGTGACCGCCTACCTGTGTATTTCTCTGCTTAGGACATCAAAATTTACTTGTATGCACTAATCCTATGAAAGATTGCTTTTGTCTAGTTGAAGTCCACTGAAAATGAGAAGATTTGCGATATAGCGTGAGGGTGAAAACACAGTGGCTAGCAAGAGCCATATTTATTTGAACGGAAAAGCCATCAAAAGGTGGACAACTTCCCGGATAAGTAACTAATATTTCTCAATCCTAATCTAATTACTCCCTTGGTGCATGTTGCTTGACTTGTTGCTCCTGTCTTGGATTCTCTGGGTGAAAAACACATGTGAATTCATTTAATTGTTGACACATTGACACTAGCTATTCTCCATCATGTATTAGTACTGCAGAATTGGTTTTGAATAAATTTCCTATTCTCTATTTCGTCTTGAGGGAACGTGGTCTTTGAACTGTGAAGGGGTTTATTAATTGGTTAACCATTGACATTGTCTGTTTTTCATCATGGATCACTGCTGTTATATTTATGTTACCAAGAGTCGGCAGTACAGTTAAGGAAATCGCATGATTGAACTAGATAGAAAATAGGTAATCCCTGAACTAGATAGGTAATATTCTGTCTGTTTCAACTCTGTATGGTTTGCTGAAGAAAATAGGCAATCCCTGAAATAGATAGGTAATATTCTGTCTGTTTGAACTCTGTATGGTTGCTGAAGGACTCAGTGTGGTGTCTGAAGAATATTGATTACAGTTTCAAGTAGTGGCCCATGTCTTATTGCCATTTCAAAATACGTGATTCTACACAAGTTCAGTGAAAATCAGCCCGTTTTGTATTCCTGCTCATGAACTCCATATGCGGAAAACAGCATGAAGAAGATGATTCTCATTTGTTATGTGCTCCCTTTGATTATACACTTCTCTCCTCGTGTACTCATTTTGTTATATATACTTGGGATACTTACGGAATACTTTCTGCCATTGTAGGTACTAAAAGAAAATTACTCACCATTGAAATGAGAAATGTATGGCTTTGTTCGCCTGACAAATATAGAAATTCATAAGGAACTAATCTCTTCTGCACTGTACATGAGGCGATACACAAGCTGATCTCGTGAGGTGAAATGTAGGCTGAATCCTGGCTGATATGTGTATAGTTCAGTGGAGTAGCATCCTATTTTTTCCCAATGTATTTGACTTGATACTTACTCGAGTTTTGTTAGACATACTTCTGTAGTCCCCTTTGGGTAACGCGGGTGTGCACAGAGTGAAAAGTTGACGTGATCCAGATATTGTTTAGTCTTATGAAAGGCGGTGCGTATATTGGTACAAAAAAAGCCTAGATTGTACTGATTTTGGCAGGCAAGCATACAGTTTTTAGGAGTATACTAACTTGTAAGCCTTTGATCTTTCTTTTGAAATTACATTTTCTCTCGTCAATTATTTCTGACAAAAACATGCTTATTTATGTGGCATAATTTTGGTCTCATCTGGTCATTCTGATAGTTCTTATGTTGGGGCAAGTCTTACGTTGTAGTCTCACAAGGTTGATGTCTATAGATTGCTGCAATTTATCATGCCTTAAATATGTTACTTATGTCAGACGTCAGCCCTATATCTATGTTACAGTGTGTAATAAGAAAGTTACAAGAGTAATTTTGCTTTTGGGGTTATAAAATGTGGGCTGGCTTCTAGCCAAAAAAAGGAAAATGTGGGCTGGCTCGAATGGGCGCACACAATATTTTCTTACTTTAGGCTCGCAACTTTTTTTACTTTGGTGCCTGGCTGGTCAGAATGGGCGAAGGAAGTTTTCTTTAGCTTTCTCACAGCTTTTCTTACGGTGGTGGTTATCCAAAATCATGTCGCTGGAAGCCCATGGACGGGATGGCTCTGGATGGTGCGCTCTATCGGTGGGGTGAGGAATAAACATTCTTCACCTAGGGTGAAAAATAGCGCGACCCATCCTATCTAACAATACGACATTGTGCAGGAAGTAATCCATGACAAATCAGACAAACTAAACTATGTAGAGAAGCGTGTTGTACCTTGGGTGAGAGAATTTTGGATGCTATACATTTTTATTAACAGCACATAAATACATACAATCACATCAAGAAAGATACAGAAAAATTAGGAAGGAAGAGAAAGTGAGAATTTGCTGCCCAGTGCTCATGACTCACCTTGGTGAGAAGGGCAGTGAGCTTGCTATCTTTTCGGTGCCGAGGATGACCTTGCTACCGGAGGAGGTTAGTAGGGCGAGTGGAGGAGACCCTGGCGGTGCAAGAAACCCTAAAGTGAAGGGCGTCCGCGAGCAAGCGCACGTACCTTCAAGTTGTGGTACCACCGATGTCCACTTTGCAAGTTATCTGACTAAAATACAACGTAGGTGCAATTTGTAGTACCAAATGTGTTAATACCTCTATAAACTAGTACGCCCCATTAACCGGATACTGAGAAATAGTATAATAAATAAATGAAAAAAATCAGGGGCACTGTAGAGAATATCGTTGCAATATCCTGCTCCTTTTTTCACAACACTAGAGGATGGTTGCAATATGTTGTACGTATTACCATGGACGCACAAGTTGTCGCAATATGTAATAGTTATTGCAACACAACGAAAGTGAGGTAAAAAATCGCCCTATTACAACCAATACATGTTTTGTTGCAATAAGAAGCCGTGTATTTTGCAACAGTATCTATGGCTAGCGCCACATATCAGAATTGGTGCAATATATGTCTAAATATTGCCACGAAGATTTACTTTGTTGCAATACCTAGTCTTTATTGCAACAAACTGAGCAATTCACGCAACGGGACACAACTGTCGCAATATCACTACCATATTGCAACGCTAATGCAGCTTGTGGCAATACATGGCTTCTATTGCAACAAAGTGAGTACCTAGCACGATGAAACGAAACTGTGGCAATATGTAGATCCTATTACCACGAACTAGAATTTTGTGGTAATATAGCATTTTATTGCAACGAAAGAGATCTGTGGCAATAAATTTTGTTGCAATAGACCGGAATCCTTGTAGTGATTCATGCATGCATATGTTTATAACACTATGATCTCCTATTCAAATATATGAATCCACTTTCACATCAAATTATCATCTTTGTTAGTCTCTTACACCCACACAATCCTCTAACCTTTGTAGCTAGCATTAACTTTCACTCATGCATGCACACGCCCTCCTCGCACTCCCCCTCCCTCAGCATTCTATCCATCGCACACATTCTTTTTTAGGTCATTCTCCCATAGTCTCCACAACTCCTTTCCGACACATACCGATCGATAAACCTCTCCAGCGATGTCTGCCTACAACATACACACGCACCTTCCATCTCCTCCTTTCCATGTCCATGCCTCGTGTCTCTCATACGGTCCCACACACGTGTAAACTCTCGCCCCTATTTTCATCGATCTCACAATCGCACACTCCTCCCCCTATCTAGCTAGTAGCTCGGCATCTCGCACCACCTCCTAGCTCCATTCTCACTGTCTATCTGTCTCGCTGGGCCTTATTTGCCTCTAACAAATGGATGTACATCGACTGATCTACTGCTATACATATAGCTAGCTAGGTCCTTATAACTCGTTTTCCCACGCGTCGATCGATCTACCTCATTAGTTATGTTTCTCCCTTCCTTCGACAAACAACAATTGATCTACCGATCTAGTTAGGTTTGCTTACCAAACACATGGTTCCCCTTCATCATCCATGCATGCATCCCGACACATCTATCACGCACAGACACACACAGAAACACATCCCTACTCTTATTTATAATATTGCAGTTCTACCTTCAATTTGTCTAGTAGGCCTCTCCCACCATCTTCGAGAAGCAACTCCATCACCCATCCAACACTCTACCCCTCTCCCTCCCCCCTCTCTCTCCTCTCTCTCTCTCTCTCTGTCCAACCTATTTCTCGTCCTTCAGTTATGTATGGATGTCGGCTGATCTCCCTCAAGACATAGCTGGGTCTCTCCTTCTCAACACATATATGAGTCATTCTACCTATCTAGTTAGGCCTCTGCCTCCCCCTCCTCCCCCCACACACTGATACATCGAGTGCTCTAGTCATGTCTCCCTGCCACACACAAACTTGCCATGTGCCCTCCGACGTTCCGGTAGGTTAGTCGCCCTATATATTTGACCCGCACACACACAATTTTGATGGCTCTCTTCATCGATCTCGCACCCACCCACTTGATCCTCTCTTCGACTCTGTCGATATATATGACCCCTCCCTCTCTTGTCATGGATCGCCCACTTTATATATTATATCGATAGGCCTCTATTTCCCACACATTGCATGTGTCAAATTTTTGATGTGTCACGAACGCACACGCCATCTATCTAGGTTTGTATCTCTCTCACACACACCCACGTAGGTGGGGGACGTGCACGAAGAGAAGAGGTGCACGCACGGCACACGTACTCCCGTCTCTTTCCCTACCACACCCGCGCAGGTACACTGTGGAGCTCATTTCTGTATGAAAAGGCAACCCACGTGGTAATTTGACACGTGTACTGGTTGTCGACTTGATGGAGGATCCTCAACCACGGGTGAACAAAGAAATTGCGACTTGACGCATTATGTTAAAAAAGAGGCAAACCATGTGGGGCCTACCTTAGAGGCAATGCTCTATACACTTAGGATGCTCTGTGAGTATTACTTTTGATGTGTCCCATCAACTCGTAGAACGAGGATAAGCTTGCTTAGTACACCGTCTCCCCCGCCCACGGGCGCGGTGGCTCGCAGGACGAGGTGAGCTTGCTTACTATGCCTTGCGCCCGCTCCCTCGCCCACACGCGTGGTGGCTCATAGGACGAGGAGAAAATTTTACTACTCCCTCCGTTTACTCCTGGTCCCTACCTTGGTTAGAGAGATTATCATATTATTTGGAATATATGTCCTTTAGTAGATTTCAATATGAACTACTAGTACATACTCCAAACACTGATGTATATAGATGTATTTTAGAGTGTAGATTCACTCATTTGCTCCGTGTAGTCAATATTGAAAAGGACGTAATAGTACGCACTCTCCCTCGCCCACGTGGTGAACGTGCAGCAATTCATTCGGTCTCATATAGCTAGAATGATATATACTGCAGTACCATTATTGCTCGGCTTCCCGAAGAGGCGGAGAGCCAATCGCAAGGTTAATATTTTGGAGATGCCAAGCGCAAGGTTTATAGGAGAACGAGTAGTAGTAGTACTAGTAGTATGTACCAGTGGTACGTACTGTACGAGGAAGAAGGCAACACGATGTATGTTTTGCGTGACAGTCTCTTCTTACAGGACGTCCTACACATAGTGGACCTCATTGTTGCTATGGGACTACTCCCTATCATAGATGGAACGATTCAGAGTGGTGGGCAGCGGGCATAATTCGGAGCTGCTTAGGCTAGTCATAGTAGGAGTAACTTATGTAGTAACATGACACATCCCAAGACAAATTTGCTTATGTGGCATGGAGTTAATGAGGGAAGAGATGCTTGTGGTAACATAATATGTTACTGTAACATAACACACCCCGAGGTAAAATGAGTCTATGTCTCAATTAATGATGGTTTGTATGTTACCATCTATATGTTACCACCCATTATGAAGGTAGTCACATGGACTAGTAACAAAAGCATGTTACTAGTCTAAGTTACTCCCCACTATGACCAGCCTTAGTCTTAAACCCCATGAAGAAGTCCCATCGAAGGGAATAGCCATCCTCTACCCGTGCTCCTGTGTAAAATGAGTAAATGAGACAAAAAGAGAAAGAGACAAAGTAAAAAAAATCACCAGCCTTAGATCCATCCCTATTGTATCGGTGAATGATATTTCTATGTCATGATTGACATGGCTATATTATTAACCATGCTACGGAGGTAGAAGCAGATTTTTATTTATTCGCGGAGGTAGCAGCAGATGGATATTCAACGAGGAGTGAAATGATGGCTGCTTCCTCGGTCAAACATAGAGAAAGGTGGGCCTCGTGATTTCACGGCTTATTAGTCATTATTACTGCCTATACTCTTTGCCCATATATAATAACCGCGTGGTAGTACAGTAGTGGGCTATACTTTTAATAACCATGCTCGAAGAGAAGAGGTGCACGCACCCACGCACATAGTGTACTAGTAGCGCTCTTTGCGTCTTTTGCGTCTTCCCCAACCACACACGTGACACGGTGGACCTCATTTCTGTAAGATGATGCAGCCCACGTGAGAATTTGACGCGTCTAGTAGTAGTTACTCACTTACAAATAATGGAGGGTCGGGAACCATGCATGAACGGTGCCACGTCATTTATAAATAAAGTTTTTTTCTTCAGTGGCACATACACAATATAAATAGGTTCATATGGAGGCAATGTCGGCACGTCCCAATCAGGGGTCCCCGCCATTCTCTCTCACAAAGCCGGTGAGGTTGCCTTCGTCCCTTGCTCACTGCCGCGACATGTGCAGTTGCCGCCTCCCGCCGTCCTCCTCTAGGTTGAGCTACGTCCCGACATCCCTCAGGTACAACTTCCTTTACAACCGGCTTGCACCACTGCTCCAGCTGCCCACATCACTCCATGTGGATATTTTTCTACTTCTTTGCCCACACATACCTCTACTGGCTTCTACGTACTATATTTGTGATGAGTTTATGTCTCATCAACTAGTCCGAGTAATCTTATTCTAATCACGCTTCTTAAATTTCTTTGCCACAGGGATGCTCATCTCGATTTTGGTGAAACTGCACAAAATGATCCGATGGTCAAAGGGTTGCAAACTTCATTTCTTCGGAAGCTCCAACGTTGCCAGCAAATTAAAGCCTGGTTGGGGTTTACGGTTCAAGGGCTAGGGACTGCATGGATCATTTTTTCTTTACCTGTCTCTGTTCCAAAATAAGTGTCAACTTTAGTAGTAGTACAACTTTGTACTAAAGTTTGCATAAAGTTGAGACACTTATTTTGGAATAGAGGGAGTACATATTGGCTATGATCTGTCAATCATTGAGATGCAATAGCATGCATGTTAGTCTCCTTTGTATTTGATGAAATGTTGCAACGGGCAACCTTGGACGGAAGATACATGAAACGGAAGCTGGAAGCTTCATAGCATTGTACAAATTTATCTCGCTGATAAATTACAGTACGTACTATACTAGTACTATGTAAAGAGTTAGGTGTCGCACGGTGTCCAGAAAATATGGTGATAATGTGAGGTGGGCCATGTAATCACTTAGCCTGCGTGTTTTCACTACTCTCGTACTCCCCCGCTGTAAGATGGAGAAAATTGTAATCTAGTAGTACCTCCTTTCGCCGAAAGCGTGGGACATCCAGCAGTCCTACCATCTCAGTAATAATGACCAATGAGCCGTCAAATCACATAGACCCAGCAGTAAGTTGGACGGACGAAGCAACCATCACTCTTGAGTCTGCTTCTCTCTTCAACGCAGGCGCCAGTGAGAGGTCGCGTCCGCTCTGCCCAAGCATGAATGCGGCACCGATTCTTTGGAGCGGCGCTGACTGTTTTGGGCGGGAAGCGTGCGCGGGCGATGGCGGGGCTTTGGGTGGGCCAGGCTGGTCAGGAGTGGGCGTGGCAGCGGTCCGCCTGTCCCGACTGGACACCCGGAAACGAGAGGATGCACCGACTCTCGCGGCTAAATCATACACTACACACCATCTCTCTGTAGGAGTAGGTCAATGCGTCGCTCTCTCTAACACACACATGCTGTTAAACACAAACACACACACACACGCACACACATGTTCATAGAATAGGAATATCGTGCGAGTTACTTAGGGAGCGTTTGGATCCTTAGCAAGAACAGTTTATAGCCCAGCTGGGCAAGGTTAGGCATTTGGAAGTGTTAAAATATGTTAGCTTTTGTGGGCCAGCTAGCTTGGGTGGGCTAGAAAAACCATGCTAGCTCAGGAGAGCCAGATCGGCTCGCTTCCGACGGCAAACTTCGCGTACTACCTCTATCCTGGTTTATTGGTCCCCATTGTATTTCATGTCAAATTTTGACAATAGGTTGAACTAAAAAATGTTCATGCATGTCACAAAAAATTATATTAATTTGTATTTCACGTACTAACATTTTTCTTATTAATTTGTTTGTTCCACCCTCTGACTGGTGGGACCCAACGTACTACCTGGAGAGAGGTAAGGTGACTAAGGTTGCATTACTTCTGTACTACCAACACTTCTTTAAATCCCAAAAGACCTTACCACCAAAGCGACATGACATGATTATGATTTGAATCCCAATGACTCCCACGCAAAAAAAACACGGCATGCTTGTCACACAAATGCAGGAATGTATAAAAGGTTACTTTCCTCTAGTTAAACATAACGTGAGGGTGGTGTAGCTGGTTAGCCCTTCGCTCATCAAACTAGAGGTCTCGGGTTCGATAACCACACTTGAGCATAATTTTGCTTTCGTTTGACTTCTTTCTTCCACCCAATGACAGGTAGGCCCCGCATGACAGAGAGAGAAAGTGATCTGGGGCGGTGCCAGGAGGATTCTTTGACTGGTCAAAATGGATGGATACGGAGCTATACCATCTCGGCCTCGGCGCTTGTTTTCTAGGGTTTGCACTCTTCAGACTCTCTCTCCACTATATCTATACACGCTAGAGCGTCAGCGCTTGTAGTTGCTCTCTTCACACTCTCTCACCCTCTCTAGATCTAAACAAGATTTCACTGGCCTCTCTCTCTCTCCCCTCACTGCTGGTCAAAGAGACGATAGGATCCGTCTGCCGGGAGGGAAGGAGGCTTAACGTTGTCGCCGTCGGTGAGGGAGGGAATCCACTACCGACGCAACTGTTCTCTTTCACCCAGCGGCAGCGCGGGAGGGCCACCGACCCCTTCTTCCTCGCCATCGTACATAGTGTGGGCAGAACGGCCTCCGGTCGCCCATCGAACCACACCCCAAGAACCTTAAGGTATAATTTACTTATTCCACATGCATTGCTTAGCTGCATGTGGGATTTTTCCGCTTCTGCACTCGAATCTTGGTGTTCGATCAAACAAGAAAGTAGTGGGGAAAGTTGCATAGCATGAATCTAGGACGTGGTTCAAAGAGGAAAGGAATGGGGGGAAGTAGTGGGGAAATTTGTATCGCATGAATCTAGGACGTGGTTCAAAAGGGAAAGGAAGGGGGGAAAGTAGTGGGGAAAGTAGCATAGCATGAATCTAGGACGTGGTTCAAAGAGGAAAGGAAGGGGGGAAAGTACTAGTACATACTGGCTATCCAGCACCTACATTGGTCGAAAAGGCAAAACAATGACAAACGTAGTACACACATCTGTAACGAACTGATCTTTTTGTTTTGTGGGACAAGGCTGTAGAGTTTCAGCAGGACTAGATTTGATGCGCTCACATAGGGAAAGGTGTCTAAAGATAACAAAACTGGGACCAACACAAATATGCTCCTTGGTTGTTTGTTCTTTGTTGCAACAGACTGTGCATCACCCTTCATACATCGGTAGATGCACATGGTGATGGTGAGTCCATTGTCCCATACAACTCTTTACCTGTTGTTAATCTAAGGCCCTGTTTGGTTAAGAAGTCCTAGGACTTTTTTTAGTAAATAAAAAGTCCCTAGTCCCTACCTACTTGGTTCCAAGGACTATACATGGACTAGAGGTTGTTAAATGACATGCTAAAAGTGTTATCTACTTCACCTTGTTGCTATTGTGACCTTTTGTTGCACTGCACAAAACACTTTTGTTTTAAGAGTGTTTTGTGAAGTTCAACCAAAATGTCACACCGACAACATTGCTTGATCTTAGTGGAACTGCACAAGAGGAGATCTTACTTCCTATCCGTGTTGGCAAATTTGGTTCAGATCTTCTTCTTGTGAGTTGTTTGAATTCCGCGTCATGAGAGGTCAGTACTAGCCTTTTTTCACATGATTGCGAAGTGTGCTTTCATATGTTGTGCTACTTGTACGGTAATGTTGCTTGATTTTAGTGAACTGCACAAATGGAGACAAGACTTCCAATCTGTATGTGCACCGTAATATCCCATTGAGGTAAGATGAGGATATTGCACAACTTTTGGCCTGTATTTTGCCACTTTCATCAGAAAATTAATGTCATAGTTTAGTGCTATACTTGTGATCCCTAATTGACATGCCAAATCTTACATTGAAGGCGAAGCTTGTTTGTTATTGAACCAAGTGATGAAGGGGAAGAAAAAGCGGAAGAAAAACAAAAATCAACTCCCGGTGCTGTAATGAAGCACTGGAACTGTGATGACACAAGTAATGATATAGTTTTGCATCTTAATTTATTGCTATGGCTGGACGAGCAATTGTTTTGCCACTGATTTGATGCCACTCTTAATGTAATATGTAATTATCTCTACTTGTGCAAATAGGGATCTTCTTTGAAGATACCATATATTTTAGTGGAACTGCACCAGAAGATGTTGGAAACATTAAACTAATCTAGGAGTATATAGTAAGCATGGTAACCACAATAGATAACAACAGATGGTTCCGGAGAAGTGCTTGATCTGTATGCTCTACACAATAAGCCTTCTGACAAAGGTTGTTACTCCCCACGGATTTCATTCATATGATTGAGCTTTGTCATCTCTATTGGTGTTGTGCCACTGTTTAGATACTGTCATGAGAAAGTGGTATTATCCTTGAGAAGTGCTTCATCTATGCTGTTTTAAATATTTCCTTTCCTTTTTCTCGAGCAAACAGGGATGCTAGCATTTAGTTGTCCTCTTGTCTTTGCACAACAGGATCATCCTCGTGTGAAGAAGAATATGGAGTACGTGAAGTGACTAGTTCCGATTATGCTAGGATGAAGAAGCCCTATCTATCTTCTGATCAGAAGGAGCAATTGAAGGATGGTTACATTACTCCCCACAAGACCAAACTAACTTCATCTCGAAAGGACTGACATATCTCCATCTTTTTCCTGTGACGCGCAAGTACAATGTTGTTCTAGGATTCTTTCATGTGAGTTCCATTTTTTTAAAGTGTGCTCTACATGGACCATGTAGGTGCCTGTTTAAACTGTCAATTCATAGTACAATTTTCTTTATACTAATCACTTATTTTGTATTTGTGCAAACAGGGGTGCTCAGCTTGATTTCAATGGGAACTGCACAAAATGTTCATGAATACATCGAATCATTCATTTCTACCATAAGAAAGGAGGTGCCGATATGTTCAAGGCGTTGCAACATATAAAGGCAAAATCATAAAAGCTACACGCGAATTTGGTTGATTTTGATGGAACTGCACAAAAAGAATAGCTGGTTTATTTAGCACGAGGTGCCATGTCAATGTACGAACTGATGGCAAACCCTGCCCATTCCACAATCGTAGGCATTTGATATTTTGGAATGGGAAAACCTTGTCAAAGGTAATGGGACAACCTTGTCAAATTTTGCTCATTGATGTTAGCAAGAAGACATGCGTTTGATATTTTCGAATGGGACGCCCTTTGCTGTTAGCAGAATCGATCGATTTTTATTTATTGTTTAGTTGTGAAGTAAATATTGGCTCTGACATGTGAATCGCTGAGATGGATAATCATTGATTGTTTTGAATGTTCTCTATGAATTTCCAGGCCTGCGTGTTTGATTGCAATGTACAGGAACGCTAAAAAGCAGCTCAAAATCTTTGTACTCCCTCTGTTCCTTTTTACGTCGCATATTAGATTTCTGTCAAGTCAGTTGATTTTACATTGTGAATGTAAAATACTTTTTTCTAAAATATTGGTCAAACTAGAGATACTTTGACTACAGACAAAACTTGTATACAGACTAAAAAGGACCTGATGGAGTACATGCGAAACTGCTTCAAACGAGGTGATCGATACGTCTCCGTCGTATCTACTTTTCCAAACACTTTTGCCCTTGTTTTGGACTCTAACTTGCATGATTTGAATGGAACTAACCCGGACTGACGCTGCTTTCAGCAGAATTGCCATGGTGTCAATTTTGTGCATAAATAAAAGTTCTCGGAATGAGCTGAAAATCAACGGAGATTATTTTCGAAATATATACAAAATATTGGAAGAAAGATCCACGCCAGGGGGCCCACACCCTGTCCACGAGGGTGGGAGCGTGCCCCCTGCCTTGTGGGCCCCCTGATGCTCCACTGACCTCAACTCCAACTCCATATATTCGTGTTCGGGGAGAAAAAAAATCAAAGAGAAGGATTCATCATGTTTTACGATACGGAGCCGCCGCGAAGCCCTAAACTCTCTCGGGAGGGCTGATCTGGAGTCCGTTCGGGGCTCCGGAGAGGGTAATCCGTTGCCATCGTCATCATCAACCTTCCTCCATCACCAATTTCATGATGCTCACCGCCGTGCGTGAGTAATTCCATTGTAGGCTTGCTGGACGGTGATGGGTTGGATGAAATTTATCATGTAATCGAGTTAGTTTTGTTAGGGTTTGATCCCTAGTATCCACTATGTTCTAAGATTGATGTTGCTATGACTTTGCTATGCTTAATGCTTGTCACTAGGGCCCGAGTGCCATGATTTCAGATCTGAACCTATTATGTTTTCATGAATATATGTGAGTTCTTGATCCTATCTTGCAAGTCTATAGTCACCTATTATGTGTTATGATTCGTTAACCCCGAAGTGACAATAATCGGGATACTTACCAGTGATGACCGTAGTTTGAGGAGTTCATGTATTCACTATGTGTTAATGATTTGGTCCAGTACTCTATTAAAAGGAGGCCTTAATATTCCTTAGTTTCCAATAGGACCCCGCTACCACGGGAGGGTAGTAGAAAAGATGTCATGCAAGTTCTTTTCCATAAGCATGTATGACTATATTCGGAATACATGCCTACATTACATTGATGAACTGGATCTAGTTCCGTGTCACCCTATGTTATAACTGTGACATGATCGATCGCATCCGGCATAATTCTCCATCACCGATCCATTGCCTACGAGCTTTCCATATATTGTTCTTCGCTTATTTACTTTTCCGCTGCTACTGTTACAATCACTACAAAACCCAAAAATATTACTTTTGCTACTGTTACCTTTTGCCACCGTTACCACTACTATCATATTACTTTGCTACTAAATACCTTGCTGCAGATATTAAGTTTCTAGGTGTGGTTGAATTGACAACTCAGCTGCTAATACTTGAGAATATTCTTTGGCTCCCCTTGTGTCGAATCAATAAATTTGGGTTGAATACTCTACCCTCAAAAACTGTTGCGATCCCCTATACTTGTGGGTTATCAAGACCATTTTCTGGCGCCGCTGCCGGGGAGCATAGCTCTATTCTTTAAGTCACTTGGGATTTATATCTGCTTATCGTTATGAAGAACATGAAATATCCAAGAACCAAGATTTATCCCTCAACTATGAGGGGAGGTAAGGAACTGCCATCTAGCTCTACACTTGACTCACCTTCTGTTTTGAGTAAACTTGCGACACCTACACCTGCTATTCATTCTGATATGTCGCATGTTATTGATGATGCTACTTCTGCTATGCATGATACTTATGATGAAACTACTTTTATGCTTGATACTACTCTGCCACTTAGTGAATTTCTTGATGAACAACTTGCTAGGGCTGGAGAGAATGAAATTATTGAAACTGATAATATTGATGAAAGTGATGATGAAGATTCTCCCCCTAGATATGAATTGCCTGTTGTTCCTGAGGGTTATGTTATGGATGAAGAAACTGCTAGAGACTTTCTTCCCTGCAATGATAGAAGTGATACTTAAGAAACTATTAGCTAAGCTTAAAGAAAAGTCTTTGAATCCTAGAATGAAATATGATCCTGCTTATGCTACTTCACCTATCTTTATTACTGATAAGGATTATGATTTCTCTCTCGATCCTGAGTTAATTACTTTGGTTGAATCTGATCCTTTCTATGGCTATGAATTTGAAACTGTTGTGGCACATCTTACTAAATTAAATGATATAGCTACCCTGTTCACTGATGATGAGAAAACTCGCTACTATTATATCCTTAAATTATTTCCGTTCTCATTAAAGGGTGATGCTAAGATATGGTTTAATTCTCTTGAAACTGGGTGTGTGCATAGTCCGCAGGATATGATTTATTACTTCTCTGCTAAATATTTCCCCGCTCATAAGAAACAAGCTGCTTTAAGGGAAATATATAATTTTGTGCAAATTGAAGAAGAGAGTCTCCCACAAGCTTGGGGGAGGCTTCTCCGATTACTTAATGCTTTTCCTGATCATCCTCTCAAGAAAAATGAAATACTTGATATCTTTTATAATGGACTAACCGATGCTTCCAGAGATTACCTGGATAGTTGTGCTCGTTGTGTTTTCAAGGAAAGAACTGTTGACCAAGCTGAATTGCTATTGAATAATATGTTGACTAATGAAATTAATTGGACACTTCCTGAACCAACTCCTAAGCCAACTCCGAAGAAAAGGGGTATTCTATTTCTCAGTCCTGAAGATATGCAAGAGGCAAATAAATCTATGAAAGAAAAAGGTATTAAAGCTGAAGATGTTAAGAATTTACCTCCTGTTGAAGAAATACATGGTCTTAATTCATCACCTATTGAGGAAACACACGGTCTCGTTAACCCAACACAGGTAGTAAAGGTAAATTCTCTCTATAGATATGATAAAGCTGAAATCCCTCCTGCTAAGTTTGCTAGCCAATATTTGAATGAATTTGATAACTTTATGGTTAAGCAAGAAGATTTTAATGCTTATTTTGGTAGACAATTGAAACACAATGCTTATCTGATTGAACACTTGAGTGATTATATGGCTAATGTCAAAGGTGAACTTAAACTTATTAGTAAACATGCTTTTATGGTCACCACTCAAGTAGAACAAGTACTTAAAGCTCGGAATGATTTGCTCAATGAATTGAATAGTAAGAATAATGACTTTGCTGTTAGAGTTGCAACTAGAGGAGGTAAAGTGACTCAGGAACCTTTGTATCCTGAGGGCCACCCTAAGAGAATTGAGAAAGATTCTCAGAGAATTAATATTGATGCACCTAGTCCTTCTAAAAGGAAGAAAAAGAAAAATGATAGGACTTTGCATGCTTCTAGTGAACCTGTTATTGACACACCTGAGAATCCCAATGATATTTCTATTTCTGATGCTGAAACACAATCTGGTAATGAACATGAACCTAGTGATAATGTTAATGATGATGTTCATGTTGATGCTCAACCTAGCAATAATAATGATGTAGAAATTGAACCTGTTGTTGATCTTGATAACCCACAATCAAAGAATCAACGTTATGATAACAGAGACTTTGTTGCTAGGAAGCACGGTAAAGAAAGAGAACCATGGGTTCCGAAACCCAAGGCTTTTCCTCCTAAACCATCCAATAAAAAGGATGATGAGGATTTTGAGCGCTTTCTGAAATGATTAGACCTATCTTTTTGCGTATGCGTTTGACTGATATGCTTAAAATGAATCCTTATGCTAAATATATGAAGGATATAGTTACAAATAAGAGAAAGATACCAGAAACTGAAATTTCCACCATGCTTGCTAATTATACCTTTAAGGGTGGAATACCAAAGAAACTTGGAGATCCAGGAGTACCAACTATACCATGCTCCATTAAAAGAAACTATGTTAAAACTACTTTATGTGATCTTGGAGCCGGTGTTAGTGTTATGCCTCTCTCTTTATATCGTAGACTTGATTTGAATAAGTTGACACCTACTGAAATATCTTTGCAAATGGATGACACATCAACTGTTATACCTGTCGGTATTTGTGAGGATGTGCCTGTTGTGGTTGCAAACGTTACTATTTTAACGGACTTTATTATTCTTGATATTCCCGAGGACGATAGTATGTCTATTATTCTTGGAAGACCCTTTTTGAATACTGCAGGGGCTGTTATTGATTGCACCAAAGGCAATTTTACTTTTCATGTTAATGGTAATGAGCATACTGTACACTTTCCGAGGAAACAACCTTAAGTCCACAGTATCAATTCTATTGGAAAATTTTCAACAATCACTAGTGGAGGTTTTGAATTTCTCTTCCTACTGTCAAGAAGAAATATGATATTCTTATTGTTGGGGATGTGCATATCCCCGTTGAAGTAACCTAGT
Source organism: Triticum urartu (assembly GCF_003073215.2). Lineage (NCBI taxonomy): Eukaryota > Viridiplantae > Streptophyta > Magnoliopsida > Poales > Poaceae > Triticum > Triticum urartu. The sequence goes on from NC_053025.1 coordinate 72,232,184, forward strand.
GTTATTCGAAATTCTCCGATGTCATGTTATTTGAAATGAGTTTGTTAACAAGACCCGATCAACCTCGTTAGTGGATTCCTTTTGATGAGCATGAGATGGATGAATTTAGAAAACACAACTCTCTGTACCCTCCTTTTACTTTTTGTTATTTATATTAAATAAAGAAAAATAGTGTTTTCTGTCTGTTTTTCTGAATTATCCGTGCAATAAAAAATACCCCGAAAATAAAAGTTCTCCAAATGCCCTGAAAAATTAAATATGATTTTTTCTAGAATATTTGAGAATATCTGGCACTGAGAACACACCAGGGGAGCAAGCACCTTGCCACGAGGGTCTAGGGCGCACCCACCCCCTGGGCGCACCCCCTGCCTCATGGGCCCATGGTGCCCCCTCCACTTATTCCAGCTACCACATACTCCTTCTTCCTCCCAAAAAATCACTAGCTAGCTCAAATCCGAGTTCTTGCTCATATTGCTGCCATTTTTGATCTCCTAGCTCAAAGCTCCATTCACAAAACAGCTTTGGGGGATTGTTCTTTGGTATGTGACTCCTCAAATGGTCCAATTAGTTTTTGTGCTAGTGCTTTATTCATTGCAAATTTTTGCTGCCTAGGTGACGCTGTTCCTGAGCTTGCATGTCAGATTTATATGATCAAAAGTAGTTTTAATGCATGATATAGCCTGTAGGCACTTGTAGTGGTAGTTGCCATCAATTTTGTTGAGTTTGGTTCACTTTTATTTTTGAGTTGCTAAATATTTCAGAAAATTTCAGAAAAATATGAAGAGATTTTTGAGGGGCTCATCGAGCTGAAGCTCGAAGGATAAGCAACGTGAGGAGGATAAGAGGCCCAAGTATAAGCTCCCTCGCAGCACGGAGGTTCGGCCTTGTGAATGACCTTGTGATGATTTCTTGAGAGCAGCCAGGATTTATGATGATTTCTATGAGTTGGGTGAGAATACAGGCCTTACCGCCTTCCTCCACGACCAACACGAACAGTATCTCTTACTCACCAATATCTTTGTGCAAAACTTTCATTTCCATGCTAGGAGCTCACCACCTTCGGTGGAATTTTATTTGTATGATGAGCATAAGGAGATGTCACTTCGTGATTTTTGTCTGGTTTGTTTGATCCCTTTTGAGGGCAGTGTAGAGGAACCACATCGCGATGATGTGGAAGGGTTTATTGATACAATTGTTGTAGGGGAAACGAGGAAGGTTTTCGATGCAAGATTTACTAGCATACATTTTCCAGTTTTACGTTACTTTGCAATATTTGCTAGTAGATGCTTAATTGGTCGCGGAAACTATGGCAACCTTAGTGCCCCTGATATTGTTATTTTGTGCCATGCCTTGTTCCGTGATGACACATTTAGTATGGGCGCTATTGTTGCAAAGCGGTTAAATCTTAACCATACTAAGGGCCCCATCTTGGGAGGTATCTTCGCCTCACGCCTCGCTGCGCATTTTAACATACCTATTAGACATTATGAAAAAGAAGAAAAGTTGCTGCCTCCTGTTTTTGTAGACTATAAGAGTATGGTAGCACATGATTTTATCGTTAAGAATAAGGAAAAGATGTTGAAATAAAAGCTGATTTTTGATAAAAATCACCCTGAGACTATCACTTTGCCTGCTCCTTCTTTGTTTGACTTATCTGCAGGCAAGTACCTTGTTCCGCCAGAGGCCATTCACACCTACCGAAACCCCACACCAGCTACAGAGCCAGATCTGGAACCATAATTTGTTCCTTCACGACAGTCTGTTTACCAGTGGGATCCGGAGGAGATCGCCAACCAGTGGCAACCCGATGCTCCTTCTCAGTACGACCCCAACTATTACTTTGGATATCCGCCAGGCCAGTCATGGCCATAGACCAACTTAGGCCAAAAGCCTAAGCTTGGGGGAGTACGTATCTCTCACCGACATTACATTCCCGTTCACACACTCATGCTAGTTGTCGGTGCTCATACTTTTTCATTGTAATATCCATGCTAGTTTATTTCCCTTTTTATGCTTTCTTCTTGTGTGTTTAATAAACCTTAAGAAAAACCAAAAAAATAATTAGTTGTAGCTTTTAGCTAGTTTACTTTCCATGCATGTAGTAGTAATAACTAAAAAGAAAACCCAAAAAGATTTCTCGTTCTTCTTTTTCTTGTTGGGAGCTTTCCCGTGTAAATAGTTTTATTTCTTTTCTTGTTCTTTGGGGGTCGAGAGGAGAAGACCATGATTAAAATGTTGAGTGCTCTCATATGCATTATTGTTGACCTAACAAAGAGCCCATATTACCTTGTCTACTCTCTTGAATTGAATGCTTGCAGATTCCAGCTTGGTCCAATGCACGTGCACTATTATTATTTTCCATACTATTCGGTCATGCAAGTGAAAGGCAATAATGATGATTATATGATGAACTTATTGAGATGAGAAAAGCTGGTATGAACTCGACCTCTCTTGTTTTTGTAAATATGATTAATTCATCGTTCCTGATTCAGCCTATTATGAAAGAAACATGTTTGCAATGACAATTAGAGATTGTAGTTGCTTATACTATGCTTAATTAGCTAGGAGTTTATAATGGTTTACCTTGCGTGCCAACATATGCTATTAAAATGGTTGTGATGTGGTATGGTAGGGTGGTATCCTCTTTTGAATGATTCGAGTGGCTTGACTTGGCACATGTTCACGCATGTAGTTGAAACAAAATCAACATAGCCTCTACGATATTTATGTTCATGGTGCATTATATCCTAATCATGCTTGCATTCGGTGTTGATTAACTTTAATGCATGTTCTTGACTATTGTCGCTCTCTAGCTAGTCGCTTCCCACTCTTTTTCTAGTCTTCACTTGTACTAAGCGGGAATACAGCTTGTGCATCCAAATCCATAAACCCCAAAGTTGTTCCATATGAGTCCACCATACGTACCTATATACGGTATCTACCCGCCGTTCCAAGTAAATTTGTATGTGCCAAACTCTAAACCTTCAAATAAACATTCTGTTTTGTATGCTCGAATAGCTCATGTATCAACTAGGGCTGTCTGTATCTTCCATGCTAGGCGGGTTATTCTCAAGAGGAGTGGACTCCGCTCCTCACTCACGAGAAAATGGCTGGTCACTGGGATGCCCAATCCCATGATTTATGCAAATCAAATAAAAATAACAGCAAACAAAACTCCCCCAGAATTGTTATTAGTTGGAGGCAATCGTTGTTTCGAGCAAGCCATGGATTGATGCTTGTTGGTGGAGGGGGAGTATAAACTTTACCTTTCTATTTGGGAACCGCCTATAATGTTTGTAGCATGGAAGATATCGATATCTCTCGGTTGTTATGTTGACAATGAAAGTATACCGCTCAAAATATTATTATCTATTGCAAAACCGAGCTATGGCACCTCTACAAATCCCTGCTTCCCTCTGCGAAGGGCCTATCTATTTACTTTTATGTTGAGTCATCATCCTCTTATTAAAAAGCACCAGTTGGAGAGCACCGTTGTCATTTGCATCCATTACTGTTAGTTTACATTGAGTATGACTTGACTGGATCTCTTTTACCATGAATTACAATCTCTAGTCAGCCCTTTTGTCATCCGAGATTTATTATTATTGCTCGCTAGTTGATTAAGTCATTGATATGAGTAAACATGAGACCTAAGTGTTATTGTGAATATGGTTAGTTCATAATCTTTGCTGAAAACTTGAATGCTGGCTTTACATATTTACAACAATAAGAGCGAACAGAGTTTGTAAAAGTTTTTCTTTATCACTTTCAGTTTATCAACTGAATTGCTTGAGGACAAGCAAAGGTTTAAGCTTGGGGGAGTTGATACGTCTCCATCGTATCTACTTTTCCAAACACTTTTGCCCTTGTTTTGGACTCTAACTTGCATGATTTGAATGGAACTAACCCGGACAGACGCTGTTTTCAGCAGAATTGCCATGGTGTTATTTTTGTGCAGAAATAAAAGTTCTTGCAATGACCTGAAAATCAATGGAGAATATTTTTGGAATATATAAAAAATACCGGCGAAAGAATGAAGGCCAAGGGGCCCACACCCTGTCCACGAGGGTGGGGGCGCGCCTACCCCCTGGGCACGCCCTTGCCTCGTGGGCCCCCTGGTGCTCCTCCGAGCTCAACTCCAACTCTATATATTCGTGTTCGGGGAGAAAAAAATCAGAGAGAAGGATTCATCGCGTTTTACGATACGAAGCCACCGCCAAGCCCTAATCTCTCTCGGGAGGGCTGATCTGGAGTCTATTCGGGGCTCCGGAGAGGGGAATGCGTCACCATCGTCATCATCAACCTTCCTCCATCACTAATTTCATGATGCTCACCGCTGTGCCTGAGTAATTCCATTGTAGACTTGCTGGATAGTGATGGGTTGGATGAGATTTATCATGTAATCGAGTTAGTTTTGTTAGGGTTTGATCCCTATTATCCATTATGTTCTGAGATTGATGTTGCTATGACTTTGCTATGCTTAATGCTTGTCACTATGGCCGCCAGTGCCATGATTTCAGATCTGAACCTATTATGTTTCATTAATATATGTTAGTTCTTGATCCTAATCTTGCATGTCTATAGTCACCTATTATGTGTTATGATCCGTACCCGAAGTGACAATTAATCGGGATACTTACCGGTGATGACCGTAGTTTGAGGAGTTCATGTATTCACTATGTGTTAATGCTTTGGTACGATACTCTATTAAAAGGAGGCCTTAATATCCCTTAGTTTCCAATAGGACCCCGCTGCCACGGGAAGGTAGTACAAAAGATGTCATGCAAGTTCTTTTTCATAAGCACGTATGACTATATTCGGAATACATGCCTACATTACATTGATGAACTGGAGCTTCTGTGTCACCCTATGTTATAACTGTTACATGATCAATCACATCCGACATAATTCTCCATCACCGATCCATTGCCAACGAGCTTTCCATATATTGTTCTTTGCTTATTTACTTTTCCGCTGCTACTTTTACAATCACTACAAAACCCCAAAACATTACTTTTGCTACCGTTACCTTTTGCCACCGTTACCACTACTATCATATTACTTTGCTACTAAATACCTGGCTGTAGATATTAAGTTTCTAGGTGTGGTTGAATTGACAAATCAGCTGCTAATACTTGAGAATATTCTTTGGCTCCCCTTGTGTCGAATCAATAAATTTGGGTTGAATACTCTACCCTCGAAAACTGTTGCGATCCCCTATACTTGTGGGCTATTAGTGATCACCCTAGGAGTAATCCTAGTATGTATTGTTTTGCATGTTCATCCAATGCCAGTGATACAGGAATTCGAACTAATCGAACTAAATTCATTCATACATGGTCAGATTTCATATAAACATGCCAGATTTCATTACATTTCATACATTCTTCAACTAAAAGGGGTGCGCTAGAGGTATAATTAATTAACCAAATCTACCCACTGTGTCCGGCTGAGCCGAACAGAAGCTTATTCACCAGCGGACTGAGCTTCAGTGACTTAACTGCTGGTGCAGTTGCGTAACTGACATGTGGCCCAGATGCCTATTGGTCCCACGTGTCAGTGACCCAACTGCACCAGCAGTTAATTAACTGAAGCAGCGTCCTTCTCCAACATAGTTCTCCGACTCCACGACGGTGCCAAGAAGCTAATTGTCCGTCAATGGTCAACCCTCCTAGCTTGGCCTAACCGGAGGGTAGCAGCAGTGGCCTTACTTGGACCCGAGCGGCGGCGACCTACCGTTTTCTATTGTTCCTCGTTTTCTGTGTGGTGCGGCCTTGTTGGTAGCGGGGCGGGCCTCGACGGAGCCGGCGATTTCCTTTGTCTCGTTGCCGGCGGGGCGGCGCCTCGGCGGAGCGAGGGAAATGAAGGAAATATGCCCTAGAGGCAATAATAAAGTTATTATTTATTTCCTTATAATCATGATAAATGTTTATTATTCATGCTAGAATTGTATTAACCAGAAACATAATACATGTGTGAATACATAGACAAACAAAGTGTCACTAGTATTGCCTCTACTTGACTAGCTCGTTAATCAAAGATGGTTATGTTTCCTAACCATGAACAATGAGTTGTTATTTGATTAACGAGGTCACATCATTAGTTGAATGATCTGATTGACATGACCCATTCCATTAGCTTAGCACCCGATCGTTTAGTATGTTGCTATTGCTTTCTTCATGACTTATACATGTTCCTATAACTATGAGATTATGCAACTCCCGTTTACTGGGGAACACTTTGGGTACTACCAAACGTCACAACGTAACTGGGTGATTATAAAGGAGTACTACAGGTGTCTCCAATGGTACATGTTGGGTTGGCGTATTTCGAGATTAGGTTTTGTCACTCCGATTGTCGAAGAGGTATCTCTGGGCCCTCTCGGTAATACACATCACATAAGCCTTGCAAGCATTACAACTAATATGTTAGTTGTGAAGATGATGTATTACGGAACGAGTAAAGAGACTTGCCGGTAACGAGATTGAACTAGGTATTGGATACCGACGATCGAATCTCGGGCAATAAGTAACATACCGATGACAAAGGGAACAACGTATGTTGTTATGCGGTCTGACCGATAAAGATCTTCGTAGAATATGTAGGAGCCAATATGGGCATCCAGGTCCCGCTATTGGTTATTGACCGGAGACGTGTCTCGGTCATGTCTACATTGTTCTCGAACCCGTAGGGTCCGCACGCTTAAGGTTACGATGACAGTTATATTATGAGTTTATGCATTTTGATGTACCGAAGGTTGTTCGGAGTCCCGGATGTGATCACGGACATGACGAGGAGTCTCGAAATGGTCGAGACGTAAAGATTGATATATTGGAAGCCTATGTTTGGATATCGGAAGTGTTCCGGGTGAAATCGGGATTTTACCGGATTACCGGGAGGTTACCGGAACCCCCCGGGAGCCATATGGGCCTTATTGGGCTTTAGTGGAAAGGTGAAAGGGGCTTCCCATGGTGGGCTGCGCGCCTCCCCCTCCCCTAGTCCTATTAGGACTAGGAGAGGTGGCCGGCCACCTCTCTCTCTCTTTCCCCCTTGGGAATCCTATTTGGAATAGGATTGGGGGGGAGTCCTACTCCCGGTAGGAGTAGGACTCCTCCTGCGCCTCCATAGGGCTGGCCGCACCCCTCCCCCTTGGCTCCTTTATATACGGAGGCAGGGGGCACCTCTAGACACACAAGTTGATCCACGTGATCTATTCCTTAGCCGTGTGCGGTGCCCCCTGCCACCATATTCCTCGATAATACTGTAGCGGAGTTTAGGCGAAGCCCTGCTGCTGTAGTTCATCAAGATCGTCACCACGCCGTCGTGCTGACGGAACTCTTCCCCGACACTTTGCTGGATCGGAGTCCGGGGATCGTCATCGAGCTGAACGTGTGCTCGAACTCGGAGGTGCCGTAGTTTCGGTGCTTGATCGGTTGGATCGTGAAGACGTACGACTACTTCCTCTACGTCGTGTCATCGCTTCCGCAGTCGGTCTGCGTTGGGTACGTAGACAACACTCTCCCTCTCGTTGCTATGCATCACATGATCTTGCGTGTGCGTAGGAAATTTTTTGAAATTACTACGAAACCACAGTGGCATCCGAGCCTAAGTTATTTATGTTGATGTTATATGCACGAGTAGAACAAGTGAGTTGTGGGCGATATAAGTCATACTGCCTACCAGCATGTCATACTTTGGTTCGGCGGCATTGTTGGACGAGACGACCCGGACCAACATTACGCGTACGCTTACGCGAGACCGGTTCCCCCGACGTGCTTTGCACATAGGTGGCTTGCGGGCGACTGTCTCTCCAACTTTAGTTGAACCAAGTATGGCTACGCCCGGTCCTTGCGAAGGTTAAAACGGAGTCTATTTGACAAACTATCGTTGTGGTTTTGATGCGTAGGTGAGATTGGTTCTTGCTTAAGCCCGTAGCAGCCACGTAAAACTTGCAACAACAAAGTAGAGGACGTCTAACTTGTTTTTGCAGGGCATGTTGTGATGATATGGTCAAGGCATGATGCTAAATTTATTGTATGAGATGATCATGTTTTGTAACCAAGTTATCGGCAACTGGCAGGAGCCATATGGTTGTCGCTTATTGTATGCAATGCAATCGCGATGTATGCTTTACTTTTATCACTAAGCGGTAGCGATAGTCGTAGAAGCACAAGCTTGGCGAGACGACAACGATGCTACGATGGAGATCAAGGTGTCACGCCGGTGACGATGGTGATCACGACGATGCTTCGAAGATGGAGATCACAAGCACAAGATGATGATGGCCATATCATATCACTTATATTGATTGCATGTGATGTTTATCCTTTTATGCATCTTATCTTGCTTTGATTGACGGTAGCATTATAAGATAATCTCTCACTAAATTATTAAGAAGTGTCTCCCTGAGTATGCACCGTTGCCAAGTTCTTCGTCTGCTAGACACACGTGATGATCGGGTGATAAGCTTCTACGTATCAACGGGTGGAAACAGTTTGCACACGCGATACTTCAAGTTAACTTGACGAGCCTAGCATATGCAAGATATTGGCCTCGGAACACGGAGACCGAAAGGTCGAGCGTGAATCATATAGTAGATATGATCAAACATAACGATGTTCACCATTGAACTTACTCCATCTCACGTGATGATTCGACTTATGGTTTAGTTGATTTGGATCACGTAATCACTTAGAGGATTAGAGGATGTCTATCTAAGTGGGAGTCTTAAGTAAATATGATTATTGAACTTAAATTATCATGAACTTAGTACCTGATAGTATTCTTGCTGTTTATGTGATTGTAGATAGATGGCTCGTGCTGTTGTTCCTGAATTTTAATGCGTCCTTGAGAAAGCAAAGTTGAAAGATGATGGTAGCAATTATACGGACTGGGTCCGTAACTTGAGGATTATCCTCATTGCTGCTCAGAAGAATTACGTCCTGGAAGCACCACTGGGTGCCAGGCTTGCTGCTGGAGCAACACCAGATGTTATGAACGTCTGGCAGAGCAAAGCTGATGACTACTCGATAGTTCAGTGTGCCATGCTTTACGGCTTAGAATCGGGACTTCAACGACGTTTTGAACGTCATGGAGCATATGAGATGTTCCAGAGTTGAAGTTAATATTTCAAGCAAATGCCCGATTGAGAGATTATGAAGTCTCAATTAAGTTCCTATCTGCAAGATGGAGGAGAACAGTTCTGTCAGTGAGCATATACTCAAAATGTCTGGGTATTAATAATCACTTGATTCCAATTGGGAGTTATCTTCCAGATGATTGCGTCATGACAGAATTTCAATCACTGCCACCAAGCTACAAGAGCTTCGTGATGAACTATAATATGCAAGGGATGAACACGACTATTCCTGAGCTCTTCGCAATGCTGAAAGCTGCGGAGGTAGAAATCAAGAAGGAGCATCAAGTGTTGATGGTTAACAAAACCACTAGTTTCAAGAAAAAGGGAAAAGGGAAGAAGAAGGGGAACTTCAAGAAGAACAGCAAGCAAGTTGCTGCTCAGGAGAAGAAACCCAAGTCTGGACCTAAGCCTGAAACTGAGTGCTTCTACTGCAAGCAGACTGGTCACTGGAAGCGGAACTGCCCCAAGTATTTGGCGGATAAGAAGGATGGCAAGGTGAACAAAGGTATATGTGATATACATGTTATTGATGTGTACCTTACTAGAGCTCGCAGTAGCACCTGGGTATTTGATACTGGTTCTGTTGCTAATATTTGCAACTCGAAACAGGGACTACGGAATAAGCGGGCAACTGGCAAAGGACGAGGTGACGATGCGCGTGGGAAACGGTTCCAAAGTCGATGTGATCGCGGTCGGCACGCTACCTCTACATCTACCTTCGGGATTAATATTAGACCTAAATAATTGTTATTTGGTGCCAGCGTTGAGCATGAACATTATATCTGGATCTTGTTTAATGCGAGACGGTTATTCATTTAAATCAGAGAATAATGGTTGTTCTATTTATATGAGTAATATCTTTTATGGTCATGCACCCTTGAAGAGTGGTCTATTCTTATTGAATCTCGATAGTAGTAATACACATATTCATAATGTTGAAGCCAAAAGATGCAGAGTTGATAATGAAAGTGCAACTTATTTGTGGCACTGTCGTTTAGGTCATATCGGTGTAAAGCGCATGAAGAAACTCCATACTGATGGACTTTTGGAACCACTTGATTATGAATCACTTGGTACTTGCGAACCGTGCCTCATGGGCAAGATGACTAAAACACCGTTCTCCGGTACTATGGAGAGAGCAACAGATTTGTTGGAAATCATACATACAGATGTATGTGGTCCGATGAATATTGAGGCTCGTGGCGGATATCGTTATTTTCTCACCTTCACAGATGATTTAAGCAGATATGGGTATATCTACTTAATGAAACATAAGTCTGAAACATTTGAAAAGTTCAAAGAATTTCAGAGTGAAGTTGAAAATCATCGTAACAAGAAAATAAAGTTTCTACGATCTGATGTGGAGGAGAATATTTGAGTTACGAGTTTGGCCTACATTTGAAACAATGCGGAATAGTTTCACAACTCACGCCACCTGGAACACCACATCGTAATGGTGTGTCCGAACGTCGTAATCGTACTTTACTAGATATGGTGCGATCTATGATGTCTCTTACTGATTTACCGCTATCTTTTTGGGGTTATGCTTTAGAGACGGCTGCATTCACGTTAAATAGGGCACCATCAAAATCCGTTGAGACGACGCCTTATGAACTATGGTTTGGCAAGAAACCAAAGTTGTCGTTTCTTAAAGTTTGGGGCTGCGATGCTTATGTGAAAAAGCTTCAACCTGATAAGCTCGAACCCAAATCGGAGAAATGTGTCTTCATAGGATACCCAAAGGAGACTGTTGGGTACACCTTCTATCACAGATCCGAAGGCAAGACATTCGTTGCTAAGAATGGATCCTTTCTAGAGAAGGAGTTTCTCTCGAAAGAAGTGAGTGGGAGGAAAGTAGAACTTGATGAGGTAACTGTACCTGCTCCCTTACTGGAAAGTAGTACATCACAGAAAACTGTTTCAGTGACACCTACACCAGTTAGTGAGGAAGCAATGATAATGATCATGAAACTTCAGATCAAGATACTACTGAACCTCGTAGATCAACCAGAGTAAGATCCGCACCAGAGTGGTACGGTAATCCTGTTCTGGAAGTCATGCTACTAGATCATGATGAACCTACGAACTATGAAGAAGCGATGGTGAGCCCAGATTCCGAATGGCTTGAAGCCATGAAATCTGAGATGGGATCCATGTATGAGAACAAAGTATGGACTTTGGTTGACTTGCCCGATGATCGGCAAGCAATTGAGAATAAATGGATCTTCAAGAAGAAGACTGACGCTGACGGTAATGTTACTGTCTACAAAGCTCGACTTGTCGCAAAAGGTTTTCGACAGTTCAAGGGGTTGACTACGATGAGACCTTCTCACCCATAGCGATGCTTAAGTCTGTCCGAATCATGTTAGCAATTGCCGCATTTTATGATTATGAAATTTGGCAGATGGATGTCAAAACTGCATTCCTGAATGGATTTCTGGAAGAAGAGTTGTATATGATGCAACCGGAAGGTTTTGTCGATCCAAAGGGAGCTAACAAAGTGTGCAAGCTCCAGCGATCCATTTATGGACTGGTGCAAGCCTCTCGGAGTTGGAATAAACGCTTTGATAGTGTGATCAAAGCATTTGGTTTTATACAGACTTTTGGAGAAGCCTGTATTTACAAGAAAGTGAGTGGGAGCTCTGTAGCATTTCTGATATTATATGTGGATGACATATTGCTGATTGGAAATGATATAGAATTTCTGGATAGCATAAAGGGATACTTGAATAAGAGTTTTTCAATGAAAGACCTCGGTGAAGCTGCTTACATATTAGGCATAAAGATCTATAGAGATAGATCAAGACGCTTAATTGGACTTTCACAAAGCACATACCTTGACAAAATTCTGAAGAAGTTCAAAATGGATCAAGCAAAGAAAGGATTCTTGCCTGTGTTACAAGGTGTGAAATTGAGTAAGACTCAATGCCCGACCACTTCAGAAGATAGAGAGAATATGAAAGATGTTCCCTATGCATCAGCCATAGGATCTATCATGTATGCAATGCTATGTACTAGACCTGATGTGTGCCTTGCTATAAGTTTAGCAGGGAGGTACCAAAGTAATCCAGGAGTGGATCACTGGACAGCGGTCAAGAACATCCTGAAATACCTGAAAAGGACTAAGGATATGTTTCTCGTATATGGAGGTGACAAAGAGCTCACCGTAAAAGGTTACGTTGATGCAAGCTTTGACACTGATCCGGACGATTCTAAATCGCAAACCGGATACGTGTTTACATTAAACGGTGGATCTGTCAGTTGGTGCAGTCCTAAACAAAGCGTCATAGCGGGATCTACATGTGAAGCGGAGTACATAGCTGCTTCGGAAGCAGCGAACGAAGGAGTCTGGATGAAGGAGTTCATATCCGATCTAGGTGTCATACCTAGTGCATCGGGTCCAATGAAAATCTTTTGTGACAATACTGGTGCAATTGCCTTGGCAAAGGAATCCAGATTTCACAAAAGGACCAAGCACATCAAGAGACTCTTCAACTCCATCCGGGATCTAGTCCCGGTGGGAGACATAGAGATTTGCAAGATACATACGGATCTGAATGTTGCAGACCCATTGACTAAGCCTCTTCCACGAGCAAAACATGATCAGCACCAAGGCTCCATGGGTGTTAGAATCATTACAGTGTAATCTAGATTATTGACTCTAGTGCAAGTGGGAGACTGAAGGAAATATGCCCTGGAGGCAATAATAAAGTTATTATTTATTTCCTTATAATCATGATAAATGTTTATTGTTCATGCTAGAGTTGTATTAACCAGAAACATAATACATGTGTGAATACATAGACAAACAAAGTGTCACTAGTATGCCTCTACTTGACTAGCTCGGTAATCAAAGATGGTTATGTTTCCTAACCATGAACAATGAGTTGTTATTTGATTAACGAGGTCACATCATTAGTTGAATGATCTGGTTGACATGACCCATTCCATTAGATTAGCACCCGATCGTTTAGTATGTTGCTATTGCTTTCTTCATGACTTATACATGTTCCTATAACTATGAGATTATGCAACTCCCGTTTACCGGAGGAACACTTTGGGTACTACCAAACGTCACAACATAACTGGGTGATTATAAAGGAGTACTACAGATTTCTCCAATGGTACATGTTGGGTTGGCGTATTTCGAGATTAAGTTTTGTCACTCTGATTGTCGGAGAGGTATCTCTGGGCCCTCTCGGTAATGCACATCACATAAGCCTTGCAAGCATTGCAACTAATGAGTTACTTGCGAGATGATGTATTACAGAACGAGTAAAGAGACTTGCCAGTAACGAGATTGCACTAGGTATTGGATACCGACGATCGAATCTCAGGCAAGTAACATACCGATGACAAAGGGAACAACGTATGTTGTTATGCGGTCTGACCGATAAAGATCTTTGTAGAATATGTAGGAGCCAATATGGGCATCCAGGTCCCGCTATTGGTTATTGACCGGAGACGTGTCTCAGTCATGTCTACATTGTTCTCGAACCCGTAGGGTCCGCACGCTTAAGGTTACGATGATAGTGATATTATGAGTTTATGCATTTTGATGTACCGATGGTTGTTCGGAGTCCCGGATGTGATCACGGACATGACGAGGAGTCTCGAAATGGTCGAGACATAAAGATTGATATATTGGAAGCCTATGTTTGGATATCGGAAGTGTTCCGGGTGAAATCGGGATTTTACCGGATTACCGGGAGGTTACCGGAACCCCCCAGGGGCTGCCCATGGTGGGCTGCGCGCCTCCCCCCTCCCCTAGTCCAACTAGGACTAGGAGAGGTGGCCGGCCACCTCTCTCTCTCTTCCCCCCTTGGGAATCCTATTTGGAATAGGATTGGGGGGGGGAGTCCTACTCCCGGTAGGAGTAGGACTCCTCCTGCGCCTCCATAGGGCTGGCCGCACCCCTCCCCCTTGGCTCCTTTATATACGGAGGCAGGGGGCACCTCTAGACACACAATTTGATCCACGTGATCTATTCCTTAGCCGTGTGCGGTGCCCCTTGCCACTATATTCCTCGATAATACTGTAGCGGAGTTTAGGCGAAGCCCTGCTGCTGTAGATCATCAAGATCGTCACCACGCCATCGTGCTGACGAAACTCTTCCCCGACACTTTGCTGGATCGGAGTCCGGGGATCGTCATCGAGCTGAACGTGTGCTCAAACTCGGAGGTGCCGTAGTTTCGGTGCTTGATCGGTTGGATCGTGAAGACGTACGACTACTTTCTCTACGTCGTGTCATCGCTTCCGCAGTCGGTCTGCGTTGGGTACGTAGACAACACTCTCCCCTCTCGTTGCTATGCATCACATGATCTTGCGTGTGCGTAGGATATTTTTTGAAATTACTACGAAACCCAACAGGAAATCCTCCCCCTCATTGTCGGTAGGGGGGCCTCGGCTGAGCCGGTGATGTCCTCTGCCTCATTGTTGGCGGGGCGGGGCCTTCGTGGAGTAGGGCCTCGCCGAAGCCGGCGAGGCCCTCCGCCTCGGTGCTGGCAGGGCGGGGCCTCGGCAGAGCCGGCGGTGTCCTCTGCCTCGTTGTTGGTGCCGCGGGGCCTCGACGGAACAAGGCCTCATCGACGCCAGCAGAGAGGGGACTCGTCAGAGTCGGCATTGTCATCTGCCTCGTCCTTGGTCTCGCCAAACAGCGCCTCCCCGCTTCATCGGCCTCTTTGTAGGCGGTCGCAGCCTCCACCACCCGCATGCGGTACCGCCAGCGCTCGAGGCGGCCCTCGCGGGCGGAGCGGTACGAGTCGAGCAGCGCCTCCTTCTCTGCCCGCTCCGCGGTGATCTGCTCCTTCGCCTGCACGTACTCCTAGAGGAGATGGTGGTTGTAGGCGGCATCGGCCTGCGCCTCCCGGAGCTGCTCCTCACGCTTCTGCCTCACCGTGTCCATGTATTGGTCACTAAACTCGCCCATGGTCATGGTGCAATGCACTAGCGAGGATGGCACGGAGGAGGGGGTTGGCGTTGGATCATCGACTACTAAGTTATCCATTGGGACATCGTTGTCCTCTGGCTTCCTGCCGGACAGCCAGTCGGTAGCAATGGCTGCCATCTCCTTGTGGTTCATTGTCCGCCCGTCCCGAAGAGCGTTGGAGCCTGAGGAAGCCATGGTGCACAGTAGTGGTGTGGACAGGAGAAAGGGAACTGAGGCGGATGACTGCGGCTATGGCCGGCGTAGCAGTTTATATAGCAATGGTGGGCGACGGAGGGACAGACATGTGGCACCGGAGTAGCTGCCTCGCAACCGCATATCATTAATGTGCGCGGCAGACGGACGGATGGATGACACTTGTGTCATTTGAAGGTGAAGCAATTGCCTGCACCAGGAAGCAGGGCGGGCAGCGCTGACCATTTCAGGCGGAAAGTGCGCGCGGGCGAGGGAGGCGGTCTGGGTGGGCCACGGAAGTCAGACTCGTGCTTGGCAGCGGGTCGGTCCAGCAGCCGGACATGCTGGCTCGCCAGCGAGCTCGCCGAGCTGAGTGTCGACAATCAGACGATGGACATAGCTTCCGACCAGGAGCCGGCGCCACTGTCCAAGCCAGTTCATGCCGTGGTCACCATAGAGCAGGTGCAGCCGCATTTCGATGCCCTAATGGCGGAAGAGCTACCAGCGCAGGAGGACCTGTGCTGCAACCTCCGCCTCCTCAACGAGCACTGGTGAACAAGCGAATGACAATGCCGTCGCGGACATGTGGCCATATGATCCTGGCTTCCCGAATGAGCAGCGGGCGTTGTATCGGACCATCCGTAGGGCCTGCGAGGCCCTCTCCGTCGTCCTTCGAGTTGTTGCGCTCGCCGTGGCACCGCCGTCTCGCGTTATCAGCATGGTCAATGGACATGAGGAATGAGGAGATGACTTTACTTGGAGAGGATGACAGTGGGGACCCACCAGGGCCATAGCCACACGTACGCAAGTGCCTCCTTATTATATACAACTATAATATTTTTTGCTTCCTCCTGGTTTCCTGACATCATGATCCCACACCATTGTCAACCTATGTAGTCAATCAACGAGATAATTGCACAAGGAGCGGCCGACAGATGGGACCAAGCGGCTCGAGCAGTATTTGTGTTTTTGAGGTGTGAGCACTGCAGAGTTTTTCTTGAGAGATGTTTTCGTTGTTGTTCAGAGGAGAGGAGGGTATTAACTGGGCAGGCTATGGCCCATCTAGCCCAGGCCAGATATCTAGCCCAGATATTAATTTTTTTCAAGCTGAAAATGGCTAGCCCAGCTATACTTTTCTTGAGGAATACCCAGACAAGGTCAACTTGTTATTCTCCGCCCCATTAGGCTGTAAATCTTTCCAAGGAGGGATGCATTAGGCTTAACAAGGAAATGAGCTTTAAAAAATAATAAATGGGATGCCATTATAAAAACTGGGCAGTAACTATAAAAATGCACCAAACATGTAATTAGTTTATATTTCTTTTTGGATTTTGAAAATTTTAATTTCATTAATTCTTGCGCGCGCAATGTTTCGTTGGAATTTTTACGTAATACAAATTTATATTGAAATTGTATTTAATCTGACTAGAAATTTCGGGATAAAAATATTTCGGATCCCATCAAAATGTGGGAAATTTTTATTGAATTCTGTTTTGAACGGTTGGTTGAAATTATTAATCGTTGTCCTAGCTAGAAAATGGGTTGTACTTTTAAACAAACTATAAATGAGCTGTAGTAAATTCCATTAGAATTCAAAAATGGGCTGTACATTCTTGCAAATCGCAAATGGGCTATAAGTTCTCTGCCGCACACTTGTGGGCCTACTAAGTTCATGTGTCCCCTAAAAAAGTAAGTTGACGCGTATGCAAGGTTTTGTCAACTTATAGTCAACACACTTCTAGCAGCAGTGGCCGTTGGATGTCCATCCAACATATGTCGTGCTTCTTCTTTAATCTCGGATATTCTAGCTTCAGCCGCCCAAAAAATGATTCCTCCTCCTGACATATGGGCACACCATTTCGGAGGCTGGCTCGTGGGCCTATTAAGTTGATGCGTACCAAGGGCTTTGTCAACTTAGTCAATATAAACGATTCTAGCTACAGAGACCGTACGATGTCCATCCAATGGCCGTAGTGCTTCTTCAACCAATGGTCTTCTTGCTTCAGCCGCCCAAACCAGCACCGGTGGGACTTCTTGCTCCCGCCTCCCGTGGCCGGCTGTGCTGCCGCACAGGCCGCACCGCCCCACCCTACTCCATTGCTGGCCAGGCCATTCCTCTACTCACCCACACCTCCTATTATTTTTCGATGACAGCAGCCAGACCAGTAAACCCTCGTACTCCCCACCGCGTGGGCAACCACTGCTGAGTCTTCCCTGGCTCCGTGCCGTTCCCTTCTTGGTGCTCTCGGCGCACTATGGTCAACGTGGTCAACGAATGACATCCATCAGACGTGGACTGTACATGGAGAGGCTGACAGCTGTGTCCACGGCCGCACACAAAGAAATGCCTCCTTATTACGTACAAAATAATGATTCCTCCACCTGACAGCAGGGACCCACCAGATGGGCTACCATATTTCGCGAAAAAAATGTTTCCCCCTGACTGCTGGGACCCACTAGCTACATCTTCGCACGCAAGGAAGTGCATCCATATTACGGGCAAAAAAATAATGATTCACACCCTGACTGCTGGGACCCACCAGCTACATCTTCGTACACAAGGAAGTGCCTCACAGTCGGACCCACCTGGTCAAAGTGTATGTAGCATTGTCATTCTAGTCGCGAACGTGTATGTACATACTGGTCGATGTAGAGGGATGCACGTGTCATAGTAGAGGCGCACACGCAGCATGTACATGTACGTACATCGGCCAGGGTGCAAGAAAGAAAATACCGCCACGTACATACATACGGGCGGGGTCTCGAACGCCTACTCGCGCATACGTACGACCAGGGCTTGTGTACATGGCTGGGTCAGAACGGAGAAGCTGCGCCGTCATCATGTTCATGGGGAGGCAACCGGCTGGGTCGGCACAGAATGCGTCGTCATGTTCATCGGGAGCCAACCGGCTTGGACGGAACAGTCGATGGAAACGAGGCCTGGCGTACTGTAGAACGGAGGAAACGGCCTTGTGTTCGATCGACCACGGTCGAAATAGGATCCTGTTCATCGGAAGGGGTCTGGTGTACCGCAAAATGGAGGAAACGGACCTCCTACGGTGGAAACGAGGTCCTATAGATCGGGAGGGGTGTGGCGTACTACAAAACAGAGGAAACGGACTTCTGTTGGAGCGCTGCGGTCAAAACAGGGGTCCTGTTCATCGGGAGGGGTGTGGCGTACCGCAAAACGGGACTCCACGGGATACTGTTCATCTCCATCGTCGACCTCCTTCAGCCTCCACCTGCTACTGTTCATCCACCGTCGACCTCCTCCAGCCTCCACCGCGCGCTCCTCCACCGGCTACTGTTCAACCAGCCCTCTCCATGGGGTCCTGTTCAACCACCCCTCCACGGGCTACTATTCATCCAGCCCTCCACCAGCTACTGTTCAACCAGCCCTCCACGGGGTCCTGTTCATCCACCCCTCCACGGGGTCCTGTTCATCCACCGGCTCGATCAATCGAGGTACTGTTCATCCAGCGACAACGACCTCTACTACCACAGGGTCCTCTTCATCCAACCCCCGACATGGAACTGTTCATCCAAACCCCCCAACAATGCTCACTGTTCATCCAGAGGCAGCATTGATCGGCTTCAGTTAGCAGCATTAGAGAAGGAATCACTCGGGTTCAGTTAACAGCAAGGGATTGATCGCTTGGGTTCTGTAACGTAGCTAGTGCAATCGCTCGGGTTCAGTTAGAGCCCAACGCCTCGATCGGGTACAGTTAGAGCCCAACGCCTCGCACCCACGCGCGTACGTGTACGAGAGAAACGCATATCGCTCGGTGATAACCCACAAGTATAGGGGATTGCAACAGTTTCCGAGGGTAGAGTATTCAACCCAAATTTATTGATTCGACACAAGGGGAGCCAAAGAATATTCTCAAGTATTAGCAGTTGAGTTGTCAATTCAACCACACCTGGAAACTTAATATCTGCAGCAATGTATTTAGTAGCAAAGTAATATGATAGTAGTGGTAATGGTAGCAAAAGGTAACGATAGAAAAAGTAATGTTTTTGATATTTTGTAGTGATTGTAACAATAGCAGCGGAAAAGTAAATAAGTGAAGAACGATATATGGAAAACTCGTAGGCAATGGATCGGTGTTGGAGAATTATGTCGGATGTGGTTCATCATGTAACAGTGATAACATAGGGTGACACAGAACTAGCTCCAATTCATCAATGTAATGTAGGCATGTATTCCGAATATAGTCATACGTGCTTATGGAAAAGAACTTGCATGACATCTTTTGTCCTACCCTCCCGTGGCAGCGGGGTCCTAGTGGAAACTAAGGGATATTAAGGCCTCCTTTTAATAGAGTACCAGACCAAATCATTAACACATAGTGAATACATGAACTCCTCAAACTACGATCATCACCGGAAGTGGTCCCGATCGATTATTGTCACTTCGGGGTTGCCGGATCATGAGACATAGTAGGTGACTATAGACTTGCAAGATAGGATCAAGAACTCACATATATTCATGAAAACATAATAGGTTCAGATCTGAAATCATGGCACTCAGGCCCTAGTGACAAGCATTAAGCATAGCAAAGTCATAGCAACATCAATCTCAGAACATAGTGGATACTAGGGATCAAACCCTAACAAAACTAACTCGATTACATGATAAATCTTATCCAACCCATCACCGTCCAGCAAGCCTATGATGGAATTACTCACGCACGGCGGTGAGCATCATGAAATTGGTGCTGGAGGATGGTTGATGATGACGATGGCGACGAATTCCCCTCTCCGGAGCCCCGAACGAACTCCAAATCAGCCCTCCCGAGAGAGTTTAGGGCTTGGCGGCGGTTCCATATCATAAAACGCGATGAATCTTTCTCCTCTATTTTTTCTATCCGAACACGAATATATAGAGTTGGAGTTGAGGTCGGAGGAGCTCCAGGGGCCCACGAGGTAGGGGGGCGCGCCCAGGGGGGCAGGCACGCCCCCACCCTCGTGGATAGGGTGTGGGCCCCCCTGGCCTTGATCTTTTGCCAGTATTTTTTATTATTTCCAAAAATATGCTCCGTGGAGTTTCAGGTCATTCCGAGAACTATTGTTTCTGCACATAAATAACACCATGGCAATTCTGCTGAAAACAACGTCAGACTGGGTTGGTTCCATTCAAATCATGCAAGTTAGAGTCCAAAACAAGGGCAAAAGTGTTTGGAAAAGTAGATACGGCGGAGACGTATCAACTCCCCCAAGCTTAAACCTTTGCTTGTCCTCAAGCAATTCAGTTGACAAACTAAAAGTGATAAAGAAAAACTTTTACAAACACTATTTGCTCTTGTTGTTGTAAATATGTAAAGCGAACATTCAAGTTTTCAGCAAAGATTATAAACTAACCATATTCACAATAACGCGTAGGTTTCATGTTTACTCATATCAATGGCATAATCAACTAGCGAGCAATAATAATAAATCTCGGATGACAACACTTTCTCAAAACAATCATAATATGATATAACAAGATGGTATCTCGCTAGCCCTTTTTGAGACCGCAAAACATAAATGCAGAGCACCTTTAAAGATCAAGGATTGACTAGACATTGTAATTCATGGTAAAAGAGATCCAGTCAAGTCATACTTAATGTAAACTAACAGTAATGAATGCAAATGACAGAGGTGCTCTCCAACTGGTGCTTTTTAATAAGAGGATGATGACTCAACATAAAATTAAATAGATAGGCCCTTCGCAGAGGGAAGCAGGGATTTGTAGAGGTGCCATAGCTCGATTTTGAAATAGAGGTGAATAATATTTTGAGAGTTATACTTTCATTGTCAACATAACAACCAAGAGATGACGATATCTTCCATGCTACACACATTATAGGCGGTTCCCAAACAGAATGGTAAAGTTTATACTCCCCCTCCACCAACAAGCATCAATCCATGGCTTGCTCGAAACAACGAGTGCCTCCAACTAACAAGAGTCCCAGGGGGAGTTTTGTTTGCAATTATTTTGATTTGATTTGCATAAAGCATGGGACTGGGCATCCCGGTGACCAGCCACTTTCTCATGAGTGAGGAGCGGAGTCCACTCCTCTTGAGCATAACCCGCCTAACATGGAAGATACGGACAGCCCTAGTTGATACATGAGCTATTCGAGCATACAAAACATGATATTTATTTGAATGTTTAGAGTTTGACACATACAAATTTACTTGGAACGACAGGTAGATACCGTATATAGGTAGGTATGGTGGACTCATATGGAATAACTTTGGGGTTTATGAGATTGGATGCACAAGCAGTATTCCCACTTAGTACAGGTGAAGGCTAGAAAAAGACTGGGAAGCGACCAGCTAGAGAGCGACAACAGTCATGAACATGCATTAAAATTAATCAACACCGAATGCAAGCATGAGTAGGATATAATGCACCATGAACATAAATATCGTAGAGGCTATGTTGATTTTGTTTCAACTACATGCGTGAACATGTGCCAAGTCAAGCCACTCGAATCGTTCAAAAGAGGATACCACCCTATCATACCACATCACAACCATTTTAATAGCATGTTGGCACGCAAGGTAAACCATTATAAGCTCCTAGCTAATTAAGCATGGCATAAGCAACTATAATCTCTAATTTTCATTGCAAACATGTTTATTCATAATAGGCTGAATCAGGAATGATGAACTAATCATATGTACAAAAACAAGAGAGGTCGAGTTCATACCAGCTTCTCCCATCTCAATCTGTCCATCATATATCATCATAATTGCCTTTCACTTGCACGACCGAATGATGTGAATAATAATAACACTACACGTGCATTGGACTAAGCTGGAATCTGCAAGCATTCAATAAACAGGAGAAGACAAGGCTATATGGACTCTTGGTTAAATCAACAATAAAGCATATATGAGTCACTTCAAAAATTTAATCATGGTCTTCTCATATCTACCCCCAAAGAAAAGAAAAGAGAAGAAATAAAACTATATACACGGGAAAGCTCCCAATAAGCAAAAGGAAGAATAGGAAATCTTTTTGGGTTTTCTTTTTAATTACTACTACAAGCATGGAAACTGAACTAACTAAAAGCTACAACTAATTTTTTTGGTTTTTCTTCAGGTTTATCAAACTCACAAGAAGAAAGCATAAAAAAGAAATAAACTAGCATGGATATTACAGTGAAAAAGTATGAGCACCGACATCTAGCTATGAGTGTGTGAACATGAATGTAACGTCGGTGGGAAATATGTACTCCCCCAAGCTTAGGCTTTTGGCCTAAGTTGGTCTATGGCCACGGTTGGCCTGGCGGATATCCATAGTAATAGTTGGGGTCGTACTGCGAAGAAGAAGACTCTGATTGCCACTGGTTGGCAATCATCTCCGGATCCCACTGGTAATTAGAATGTCGTGGCGGATCAACTTGTGGTTCCGACTCTGGTCTATGGCTGATGTAGGGTTCCGGTAGGCGCGAATAGCCTCCAACGGGACAAGGTACTTGCCTGCAGATAAATCAAACAAGGAAGGAGCAGGCAGGGTAATGGTCTCAGGATGATGTTTATCAAAGAACAATTTGTATTTGAGCTCATTTTCCCTATTCTTAACAATAAAATCGTGTGCTACCATACTCTTATAATCTAAATAAACAAGAGGCAGCAATTTTTCTTCCTTCTCATAATGCCTAATAGGTATGTTAAAATGTGCAGCTAGGCGCGAGGCGAAGATGGCTCCAAAGATGGGGCCCTTAGTACGGTTAAGATTTAACCAGTTTGCAATAATAGCACCCATGCTGAATGTATCATCACGAAATAAGGCATGGCACAAAATAACAATATCAGGGGCACTCAGGTTTCCACAGTTCCCGTTCCCAATTAATCATCTACTAGCAAATATAGCAAAGTATCATAGAACAGGAAAGTGTATGCTATTAGTTCGTGCATCGGAAACCTTCCTCGTTTCCCCTACAGTGATGGTATCAATAAACCCATCCACATCGCCGCGATGTGGTTCCTCTATGATGCCCTCGAAAGGGATCAAACAAACCCAACAAAAATCACAAAGTGACATCTCCTTATGCTCATCATATAAATAAAACTCCACCATAGGTGGTGAGCTCCTAGCATGGAAATGAAAGTTTTGCACAAAGATATTGGTGAGTAAGAGATACTGCTCGCGCTGGTCATGGAGGAAGGCGGTGAGGCTTGCATTCTCAGCCAATTCATAGAAATCATCATAAATCCCGGCTGCTCTTAAGAAATCATCACAAGGCCATTCACACGGCCGAACCTCTGTGATGCGAGGCAGATTATATTTGGGCCTCTTTGCTTATTCATTTTGCTTTTCCTTCGAGCTTCGACTCAATGAGCCCCTCAAAAATATCTTCATTATTTTCTGAAAAATTCTGAAATTTTTAGTAATTTCAAATAAAAGTGAACCAAACTCAACAAAATTGATAACAACTACTCCTACAAGTGCGTAGAGCCTATATCATGCATCAAAACTACTTGGAACCACATAAATTTGACATGCAAGCTCAAGAACAGGGTCACCTAAGCAGCAAAAATATGCAATGAATAAAGCACTAGAACAAAAACTAATTGGACCATTGGAGGAGTCACATACTAAGGAACAATCCCCCAAAGCAGTTTTGTGAGAGGTGCTTTGAGCAAGGAGATCGAAAATCGCAACAAAATGAGCTAGAACTCGTGCTTGAGTCGGATAATGGTGTTTGTGGGAGGAATAAGGAGTGTGTGGGTGCAGCAATAATTGGAGGAGGGCCACCGTGGGCCCACGAGGCAGGGGGGCACGCCCAGGGGGGTAGGGCGCGCCCTGGACCCTCGTGCCCAGGTGCTTGCTCCCCTGCTGTGTTCTCAGTGCCAGATATTCTCAAATATTCCAGAAAAAATCATATTTAAATTACAGGGCATTTGGAGAGCTTTTATTTTCGGGGTATTTTTATATTGCACGGATAATTCAGATAACAGACAAAAAATACTATTTTTATTTTATTTAATATAAATAACAGAAAGTAAAAAAGAGGGTACACAGAGTTGTGTTTTCTAAATTCATCCATCTCATGATCATCAAAAGGAATCCATTAACAAGGTTGATCAAGTCTTGTTAACAAACTCATTCCGAATAACATGGAACCGGAGAATTTTCAAATAACACTAGGTTACCTCAACGGGGATATGCACATCCCCAACAATAAGAATATCATATTTCTTCTTGACAATAGGAAGAGGAAATTCAAAACCTCCAAAAATAATCGCTGTAATTTTTCCAATAGAATTGATACTGTGGACTTGAGGTTGTTTCCTTGGAAAGTGTACCGTATGCTCATTACCATTAACATGAAAAGTGACATTGCCTTTGGTGCAATAAATAATAGCCCCTGCAGTATTCAAAAAGGGTCTTCCAAGAATAATAGACATACTATCGTCCTTGGGAATATCAAGAATAACAAAGTCCGTTAAAATAGTAACGTTTGCAACCACAACAGGCACATCCTGACAAATACCGACAGGTATATCAGTTGATTTATCAGCCATTTGCAAAGATATTTCAGTAGGTGTCAACTTATTTAAATCAAGTCTACGATATAAAGAGAGAGGCATAACACAAACACCAGCTCCAAGATCACATAAAGTAGTTTTAACATAGTTTCTTTTAATGGAGCATGGTATAGTGGGTACTCCTGGATCTTCAAGTTTCTTTGGTATTCCACCTTTAAAAGTATAATTAGCAACCATGGTGGAAATTTCAGCTTCGGTATCTTTCTTTTATTAGTAACAATTTCTTTCATGTACTTAGCATAAGGATTCATTTTGAGCATATCAGTTAATCGCATACGCAAAAAGATAGGTCTAATCATTTCAGCAAAGTGCTCAAAATCCTCATCATCCTTTTTCTTGGATGGTTTGGGAGGAAAAGGCATGGGTTTTTGAACCCATGGTTCTCTTTCTTTACCGTGTTTCCTAGCAACAAAGTCTCTTTTATCATAACGTTGATTCTTTGATTGTGGGTTATCAAGATCAACAACAGGTTCAATTTCTATATCATTATCATTGCTAGGTTGAGCATCATCATGAACATTATTATTAACATTATCACTAGTTTCATGTTCATTACCAGATTGTGTTTCAGCATCAGAAATAGAAATATCATTTGGATTCTCAGGTGTTTCAGCAATAGGTTCAATAGAAGCATGCAAAGTCCTATCATTTTTCTTTTTCTTCCTTTTAGAAGGACTAGGTGCATCTCTATTATTTCTCTGAGAATCTTGCTCAATTCTCTTAGGGTGGCCTTCAGGATACAAAGGTTCCTGAGTCATTTTACCAGTTCTAGTAGCCACTCTAACAGCATAGTCCT
Organism: Triticum urartu; assembly: GCF_003073215.2. NCBI lineage: Eukaryota > Viridiplantae > Streptophyta > Magnoliopsida > Poales > Poaceae > Triticum > Triticum urartu. The sequence continues at coordinate 72,257,786 of NC_053025.1, forward strand.
TATTCTTACTATTCAATTCATTGAGAAAATCATTTTGAGCTTTAAATACTTGTTCTACTTGAGTGGTAACCATAGAAGCGTGTTTACTAATAAGTTTAAGTTCACCTTTGATATTAGCCATATAATCACCCAAGTGTTCAAGCACATCAGCACTGCGTTTTAATTCTCTACCAAAATAAGCATTGAAGTCTTCTTGCTTAACCATAAATTTATCAAACTCATCTAATCATGGGCTAGCAAACTTAGTAAATGGGATTTCAGCTTTATCATATCTATAGAGAGAATTTACCTTTACTACCTGTGTCGGGTTATCAGGACCATGTGTTTCTTCAATAGGTTCTGGATTAAAACCATATATTTCTTGAACAAGCGGTAAATTAAGACCATGTATTTCTTCAATAGGAGGTAAATTCTTAACATCTTCAGCTTTAATACCCCTTTCTTTCATGGATTTCTTTGCCTCTTGCATATCTTCAGGACTGAGAAATAGAACACCCCTTTTCTTCGGAGTTGGTAATGGAATAGGCTCAGGAAGTGTCCAATTATTTCCATTTGTCAACATATTATTCAATAGAATTTCAGCTTCATCCGGTGTTCTTTCCCTGAAAACAGAACCATCACAACTATCCAGGTAATCTTTGGAAGCATCGGTTAGTCCATTATAAAAGATATCAAGTATTTCATTTTTCATAAGAGGATGATCAGGCAAAGCATTAAGTAATTGGAGAAGCTTCCCCCAAGCTTGTGGGAGACTCTCTTCTTCAATTTGCACAAAATTATATATATCCCTTAAGGCAACTTATTTCTTATGAGCAGGGAAATATTTAGCAGAGAAGTAATAAATCATATCCCGGGGACTACGCACACAACCAGGATCAAGAGAATTAAACCATATCTTAGCATCACCCTTTAATGAGAATGGGAATATTTTAAGGATATAAAAGTAACGAGTTCTCTCATCATTAGTGAATAGCGTAGCTATATCATTTAATTTAGTAAGATGTGCCACAACAGTTTCAGATTCATAGCCATAAAAAGGATCAGATTCAACCAAAGTAATTATATCAGGATCAATAGAGAATTCATAATCCTTATCGGTAACAAAGATAGGTGAAGTAGCATAAGCAGGATCATATTTCATTCTAGCATTCAGAGTTTTTTGTTTAAGCTTAGCTAATAATTTCTTAAGATCACTTCAGAGTTTTTTGTTTAAGCTTAGCTAATAATTTCTTAAGATCATTGCAAGCGAGAAAGTCTCTTTTAGTTTCTTCATCCATAACATAGCCCTCAGGAACAACAGGTAATTCATATTTATTAAGAGAACCTTCATAATCACTTTCATAAGTATTATCAGTTTCAATAATTTCATTCTCTCTAGCCCTAGCAAGTTGTTCATCAAGAAATTCACCAAGTGGCATAGTAGTATCAGGCATAGAAGTAGTTTCATCATAAGTATCATGCATAGTAGAAGTGGCATCATCAATGTGACATATCAGAATCAATCGCATAAGCAGGTTTAGGTGTCGCAAGCTTACTCAAAACAGAAGGTGAATCAAGTGCAGAGCTAGATGGTAGTTCCTTACCTCCCCTCGTAGTTGGGGGATAAATCTTGGTTTTTGGATCTCTCAAGTTCTTCATAATGATAATCAGATATAAATCCGAAGTGACTCAAAGAATAGAGCTATTCTCCCCGGCAATGGTGCCAGAAAATAGTCTTGATGGCCCACAAGTATAGGGGATCACAACAGTTTTAGAGGGTACAGTATTCAACCCAAATTTATTGATTCGGCACAAGGGGAGCCAAAGAATATTCTCAAGTATTAGCAGCTCAGTTGTCAATTCAACCACACCTAGAAACTTAATATCTGCAGCAAGGTATTTAGTAGCAAAGTAATATGATAGTAGTGATAATGATAGCAAAAGGTAACGATAGAAAAAGTAATGTTTTTGATATTTTTTAGTGATTGTAACAATAGCAGTGGAAAAGTAAAAAAGCGAAGAACAATATATGGAAAACTCGTAGGCAATGGATCGATGATGGAGAATTATGTCGGATGTGGTTCATCATGTAACAGTCATAACATAGGGTGACACAGAACTAGCTCCAATTCATCAATGTAATGTTGGCATGTATTCCGAATATAGTCATACGTGCTTATGGAAAAGAACTTGCATGACATCTTTTCTCCTATCCTCCCATGGCAGCGAGGTCCTAGTGGAAACTAAGGGATATTAAGGCCTCCTTTTAATAGAGTACCAGACCAAAGCATTAACACATAGTGAATACATGAACTCCTCAAACTACGGTCATCACCGGAAGCGGTCCCGGCTATTGTCACTTCGGGGTTGCCGGATCATAACACATAGTAGGTGACTATAGACTTGCAAGATAGGATCAAGAACTCACATATATTCATGAAAACATAATAGGTTCAGATCTGAAATCATGGCACTCCGGCCCCAGTGACAAGCATTAAGCATAGCAAAGTCATAGCAACATCAATCTCAAAACATAGTGGATACTAGGGATCAAACCCTAACAAAACTAACTCGATTACATGATAAATCTCATCCAACCCATCACCGTCCAGAAAGCTTATGTTGGAATTACTCACGCACAGCGGTGAGCATCATGAAATTGGTGATGGAGGATGGTTGATGATGATGATGATGGCGACGGATTCCCCTCTCCGGAGCCCCGAACGGACTCCAGATCAGCCCTCCCGAGAGAGTTTAGGGCTTGGCGGCGGCTCCGTATCGTAAAACGCGATGAATATTTTTAGAGTTGGAGTTGAGGTCAGAGGAGCTCCAGGGGGCCCATGAGGTAGAGGGCGCGCCCAGGGGGGCAGGCGCGCCCCCACCCTCGTGGCTAGGGTGTGCCCCTGGCCTTGATCTTTTGCCAGTATTTTTTATTATTTCCAAAAATACGCTCCGTGGAGTTTAAGGTCATTCCGAGAACTTTTGTTTCTGCACATAAATAACACCATGGCAATTCTGCTGAAAACAGCGACAGTCCGTGGTAGTTCCATTCAAATCATGCAGGTTAAAGTCCAAAACAAGGGCAAAAGTGTTTGGAAAAGTAGATACGACGGAGACGTATCACTCGGCCCCGACCACCCACCATAACCGGGAACTTCCCGATATTTTCCTCGCCCTCGCTTCTACCACGGTTTTTTTCCATCATGGACGGCCCAAAGAATGTCATGCAGCTGCGTCTCCGGCCCGCCCAGGACGAAAAGCCCATTTTCTGTCATGATTTTTTGTCATAGAAGTAGGACCCCACCACATCTATGATGATACCGGGTTTTGTCACAATTATTGACATAGAAGTGTCATAAGTATGAGAATTTTTGTTCGTACGGCCCAAAATGTCACGGATGTGTCTTTCTTTTGTAGTGTGACCTCCAGAACAGGATTACCGTACCACTCTGGTGCGGATCTTACTCAGGTTGACCTACGAGGTTTGGTAGTAACTTGATCATAACTTTCATGATCATCATCATTAGCTTCCTCACTAATTGGTGTTGGAATCACTGGAACTGATTTATGTGATGAACTACATTCCAATAAGGGAGAAGGTCCAATTACCTCATCAAGTTCTACTTTCCTCCCACTCACTTATTTTGAGAGAAACTCCTTCTCTAGAAAGGATCCATTCTTAGCAACGAATATCTTGCCTTTCGATCTGTGATAGAAGGTGTACCCAACAGTCTCCTTTGGGTATCCTATGAAGACAAATTTCTCTGATTTGGGTTCGAGCTTATCAGGTTGATGCTTTTTCACATAAGAATCGCAGCCCCAAACTTTAAGAAACAACAACTTTGGTTTCTTGCCAAACCACAGTTCATATGGTGTTGTCTCAACGGATTTCGATGGTGCCCTATTTAACGTGAATGCAGCCGTCTCTAAAGAATAACCCCAAAACGATAGCGGTAAATCAGTAAGAGACATCATAGATCGCACCATATCAAATAAAGTGTGGTTATGATGTTCGGACACACTATTACGTTGTGGTGTTCCAGGTGGTGTGAGTTGCGAAACTATTCCACATTGTTTCAAATGAAGACCAAACTCATGACTCAAATATTCACCTCCATGATTAGATCGTAGAAACTTTATTTTCTTGTTACGATGATTTTCCACTTCACTCTGAAACTCTTTGAACTTTTCAAATGTTTCATAATTATGTTTCATTAAGTAGATATACACATATCTTCTCAAATCATCTGTGAAGGTCAGAAAATAACGATACCCGCCGCGAGCATTAACACTCATAGGACCGCATACATCAGTATGTATTATTTCCAATAAGTCTGTTGCTTGCTCCATTGTTCCGGAGAACGGAGTCTTAGTCATGTTGCCCATAATCAAGTGATTCATAATCAAGTGATTCCAAAAGCCCATCATCATGGAGTTTCTTCATGCTCTTTACACCAATATGACCTAAACGACTAGCCACAAAAAAGTTGCACTATCATTATTATACTTGTATCTTGTGGCTTCAATGCTATGAATATGTGTATCACTACTATTGAGATTCAACAAAAATAGACCACTCATCAAGGGTGCATGACCATAAAAGATATTACTCATATAAATAGAACAACCATTATTATCTGATTTAAATGAATAACCATCTCGCATCAAACAAGATCTAGATATAATGTTCATGCTTAATGCTGGCACCAAATAACAATTATTCAGGTCTAAAACTAATCCCGAAGGTAGATGTAGAGGTAGCGTGCCGACTACGATCACATCGACTTTGGAACCATTTCCCACGCGTATCGTCACCTCCTCCTTAGCCAATCTTCATTTAATCCGTAGCCCCTATTTCGAGTTGCAAATATGAGCAATAGAACTAGTATCAAATACCCAGGTGCTACTACAAGCATTAGTAAGGTACACATCAATAACATGTATATCAAATATACCTTTCACTTTGCCATCCTTCTTATCCGCCAAATACTTGGGGCAGTTCCTCTTCCAGTGACCAGTCCCTTTGCAGTAGAAGCACTCAGTCTCAGGCTTAGGTCCATACTTGGGCTTCTTCACTTGAGCAGCAACTTGCTTGCCATTCTTCTTGAAGTTCCCCTTCTTCTCTTTGCCCTTCTTCTTGAAACTAGTGGTCTTGTTGACCATCATCACTTGATGCTCCTTGATTTCTACCTCCGCAGCTTTTAGCATTGCGAAGAGCTCGGGAATTGTCTTATCCATCCCTTGCATATTATAGTTCATCATGAAGCTTTTGTAGCTTGGTGGTAGTGATTGAAGAACTCTATCAATGACATTATCATTAGGAAGATTAACTCCCTGTTGAGTCAAGTGGTTGTGTTACCCAGACATTCAGAGTATATGTTCACTGGTAGAACTATTCTCCTCCATTTTGAAGTTGTAGAACTTATTGGAGACTTCATATCTCTCAATCCAGGCATTTGCTTGAAATATTAACTTCAACTCCTGGAATATCTCATATGCTCCATAACGTTCAAAATGTCGCCGAAGTCCCGATTCTAAGCCATAAAGCATGGCACACTGAACTATCGAGTAGTCATCAGCTTTGCTCTGCCAGACGTTCATAACATCTGGAGTTGCTCCTGCTGCGGGCTTTGCACCTAGCGGTGTTTCCAAGACGTAATTCTTCTGTGCAGCATTGAGAATAATCCTCAAGTTACGGACACAGTCCGTGTAGTTGCTACCATCATCTTTCAACTTAGCTTTCTCTAGGAACACATTAAAATTCAAAGGAATAGTAGCACACACCATTTATCTACAACAACATAGGCATGCAAAATACAATCAGATACTAATTTCATGATAAATTAAAGTTCAATTGATCATATTACTTAAGAATTCCCAATTAGATAGACATCCCTCTAGTCATCTAAATGATCATGTGATCCATATCAAGTAAACCATGTGCGATCATCACGTGAGATGGAGAAGTTTTCAATGGTGAACATCACTATGTTGATCATATCTAATATATGATTCACGCTCGACCTTCTGGTCTCAGTGTTTCGAGGCCATGTCTGCATATGCTAGGCTCGTCAAGTTTAACCTGAGTATTCTGCTTGTGCAAAACTGGCTTGCACCCGTTGTATGTGAACGTAAAGTTTATCACACCCGATCATCAAGTGGTGTCTCGGCACGACGAACTGTAGCAATGGTGCATACTCAGGGAGAACACTTGTACCTTGAAATTTAGTGAGAGATCATCTTATAATGCTACCGCTGTACTAAGAAAAATAAGGAGCATAAAAGATAAACATCACATGCAATCAATATAAGTGATATGATATGGCCATCATCATCATCATCTTGTGCCTTTGATCTCCATCTCCAAAGCACCGTCATGATCAGCATCGTCACCGGCTTGACGCCTTGATCTCAATCATAGCATTGTTTTTGTCTCGCCAACTATTGCTTCTACGACTATCGCTACCGCTTAGTGATAAACTAAAGCAATTACATCGCGATTGCATTTCATACAATAAAGCGACAACCATATGGCTCCTGCCAATTGCCGATAACTCTTACAAAACATGATTATCTCATACAACAAATTATATCATCACATCTTGACCATATCACATCACAACATGCCCTGCAAAAACAAGTTAGACATCCTCTACTTTGTTGTTGCAAGTTTTACGTGGCTTCTACGGGCTCCTAGCAAGAACCGCTCTTACCTACGCATAAAAACCACAACAATTTTTCGTCAAGTGTGTTGTTTTAACCTTCAACAAGGACCGGGCGTAGTCAAACTTGATTCAACTAAAGCTGGAGAAACAGACACCCGCTAGCTACCTGTGTGCGAAGCACGTCGGTAGAACATGTCTCATGAACGTGGTCATGTAATGTCGATCTGGGCTGTTTCATCCAACAATACCGCCGAATCAAACTAAGACGTTGCTGGTAAGCAGTATGACTATTATCGCCCACAACGCATTGTGTTCTACTCATGCATATAACATATATGCATAGACCTGGCTCTGATGCCACTGTTGGGGAATGCAGTATTTCAAAAATTTCCTACGATCACGCAAGATCTATCTAGGAGATGCATAGCAACAAGACGGGAGAGTGTGTTCACGTACCCACGTAGACTGAAAGTGGAAGCGTTTAGTAACGCGGTTGATGCAGTCAAATGTCTTCGTGATCCAACCGATCCAAGCACCGGACGTATCACACCTCCGTGTTCAGCACATGTTCACCTCAATGACGTCCCTCCATCTATTGATCCAATTGAGGACGAGTGTCGGTGTCAAAACCGGCGGATCTCGGGTAGGGGGTCCTGAACTGTCCGTCTAGGCCGGATGGTAACAGGAGGCAGGGGACACAATGTTTTACCTAGGTTCGGGCCCTCTTGATGGAGGTAAAACCCTATACGTCCTGCTCGATTAACATTGATGATATGGGTAGTACAAGAGTAGATCTACCACGAGATCAAGGAGGCTAAACCCTAGAAGCTAGCCTATGGTATGATTGTTGTCCTACGGACTAAAACCCTCCGGTTTATATAGAGACCGAAGAGGGCTAGGGTTACACAAAGTCGGTTACAATGGTAGGAGATCTACATATCCGTATCTCCAAGCTTGCCTTCCACGCCAAGGAAAGTCCCTCCCGGACACGGGACGAAGTCTTCAATCTTGTATCTTCATAGTCGAGGAGTCCGGCTGAAGGTATAGTCCCTCCCGGACACCCCCTAATCCAAGACTCCCTCAGTAGCCCCTGAACCAGGCTTCAATGACGACGAGTTCGGCACGCAGATCGTCTTCGGCATTGCAAGGCGGGTTCCTCCTCCAAGTACTTCATAGAAGATTTTTAACAGTAAGGTAGTGTCCGGCTCTGCAAAATAAGTCTCCACATATTGCCATAGAGAGAATAATATTTACACAAATCTAATCTGCTGACGTATTCCATAGCATGACATCACACCACGGCCAAGTCTTTATTCGAACCGTTTTACTGTCCCACCTCAGCGCGTTTAGCGAGGCGGTTTCCTTGGCACGTCTTGTCAAAGCAGAGATCGTGTCCCCTCATTCCGGGATTCTCATCAATACGGGCGTGGGTAACCCAGTCGTACCCGTTGGTATGTTTTTTCGATCAAAGGCGAGTCCCAAACGGTCACGGGGAGGGCCCTTGGTATTCAACCTCTTATAAAGAGACCAAGGCCTTACTCCTTTCTTTCAATCTCAAATGAGTTCGCCCTTCGCCTCGAGTTCCAACACCCAAGGCTCCAGATTTCAGGTGCTTCGGACCTTCGACAATGTCCGGTTCCGACCTTCGAGGCCGATGGATGCCCTCTTCCATCACGGAGGAGGACGTGCTGAAGTTGAGAGAGGCCAGGTTCTTGACCGGCGAAATCTGGCATAGGCTGCCTGCTCAAGGGCAGGTCATTCCCACTCCCAAGCCTGGTGAGAGTGTGGTGTTCATGTCTCACTTCCTTCGGGGGCTAGGCTTCCCGACGGATCCCTTTGTGAGGGGGCTCATGTTTTATTATGGGCTGGAATTTCACGACTTAGCTCCGGAGTCCATCCTCCATATTTCCTCATTCATCGTCGTGTGTGAAGCCTTCCTCCGTATTACTCCTCACTTAGGACTATGGCTCAAGACCTCCAAAGTAGAGCCGAAGATGATCGAGGGACGGCACGCGGAGTGCGGAGGTGCTTTTATAAGAAAGAATGCCGGTGCTCCATGGCCCGAGGGCTCTTTTCAAGAGGAGTCCAACTTATGGCAACGAGAGTGGTTTTATATCATAGCTCCCAGGAGCACCAAGTGGGTGGCGCTGCCTGCTTTCCGCTCGGGTCCCCCACCGCAGCTAGCGTCATGGGTCAATAAAGGACTGGACTGGGGGCCGTCCAAGGACGTGCCCTTGTTGCAGGGCCGCATTCGAGATCTCCTAGAAAGAGATATCAGTCTGGTTGTGGTGACACAGGTTATGCTGATTCGCTGAGCTCTGCCCTGCAAACGTCACCCCCTCCGCCTGTGGGAGTTCAATCCGGGGGACCACGAGCTCTCCAACATTTTATGGGCGCGACGCCCGTGGAGATGTACACATTGTTCTTCGGATCACAAGCAATGTGTCCGGACTTGACCCAGGACGCAGGTCTGAGCTGCAACTGCCCGGATACTCAAGTAAGTAGCCCTGTGCTCGGACCTGCAATCACATATTTATCATAAAATTGCCCTTAAAAGAGCTGTCCTTTAAACAGGAGTGGATAGCGAAAGCAAAGCTAATTAGGTGTCCGGTCCCCCTCCCCGAGACCATGCCGGGTCCCGTGCTAGTCAGGATGTTGGAGGTTGTGCCTTCGGAGGAAAGCGAGGGAGGGGACAAGGAAGCTACGGCCTCCTCAAAGGAGGCTGTTTGGAAGGGAGGAATCGAAAATTCCTCTCCTCAGGGGAAGAAGAGGACCGCCTCTGAAGACCCAGAGACCATGGCCTCAAAGCGGGGGAAGAAATCTTCGCCAGAGGGTCTTGTGCTGGGGGATACTTCGGCCGAATTATGCCCTCAAGGGGATCAGCCCTCCATCGAGCCGTAAGTAGAGAGGAGTTTTCTTTTTAAGAAATGAGAGAAATCCTTGCTTTATATCTGAGAAAAGTAATCGAAAATTTACCTTGTAGCTCGGACCTTAGCCCTTCTCAGCAGAGCTCGTCTTCGGGGGATCTTCTTCCAGAGATGATGGAGAGCGGGATGCCTCCCCCTGCCGTACCGCCATGCGAGGTGGGCGACCCTGAGGTATCATCGCGGAGGGTTTCTCCGAATCTGGCAGGGCCGGAAGGTAGTCATATGGCCCCCCAAAGCCCTCTGCGTCCAGCCTTCGAAAAGGGCCATCGGACGAGTCCGGCACCGTGTGGTGCGCGGTCGGAGAAGCTGAAGGATCTGCTAGGGCGAGCATCTATCTCAGAGGAGCACCGTGCATTGATGGGTACGGTGATTGAGAGGATTTCATCCGCGGAGAGTGGATTGCACGAGGCCGTCAGGAGTTTACTGACAGGTTTTGAGGTACGCGAAGTAATGTACCCTTTTTGGACAGTTGCGCATAAATAAGATGCACCCTGTGTAGATAGTAGCCCCTAAGACTCTGTGCGTTGTCAAAAGTGACGGTGCGCAGAGGATCATAATCCCAGGTCTAATATGCCGCCTTCATACGTAGGTGGAGAAGTGCCCGGTGGCCAGCCGGACTGATGAATTTTCTGAGCTAAAGCGGCAACTTGACGTGGTAGATGCCGACATCGCGCTTGTCAACAAGCAGCTTGACGAGGCACAAGGTATGTAATTCCTCCGGCGGCACCTGGTAAGAGGAGCTTTATGCCAGTATCTTACAATGTGTGCGCTTGTTGCAGATGGTGCTGCTGCCATGGGGAATCTTCGGGCGGAACTTGCCCGAGCCAAGGAGCAAGCTAGGAAAAGTGATGCGGCTGCCGGAAAGGCAATTGAAGAGCTGAAAGACGAACAGGCTGCTCACTACCGAAGCAAGAAGGAAATGGCCGAGATGGCTGTGAAGCTAAAGAGCGCTGCTGACCGTGGCAAGCTTCTTGAAAAATAAGATTAGGTGGAATAGACGGACCTGGAGAAGGCCGTTGCCGAAGCCAAGAACCATACCCGGACCGTCAAGTATCTTCTCGAAGAATTTTGCCAAGTACCATGATGATGCATCAAGTACCACTACCCCAAGTACCACGACGTCCGTCGAGCGCCAAGTACCCCTTCGGGTTGACGAGATCGGCAAGTGCGAAACACCAAGTACCATGACGACCATCGACATGTACCCCTACACCGCACCGAAACGCCGAGTACCTCGCCGTAACCCCGAACATCTACGGAAAATTGTGCGACTAAGAACGTGAACGACTACCATCGCCGTGAACCACTACCATCGCCGATGAACGATAGGATGACTACTTCGACTACCGTCACGTGAACCACTACTTCCCTCGACATCCGAGAACATCTCCTTCCACTACTTCCTCTACGCCGACTCGAACCACTCCGATAATGCACGCTTCAAAGGTATAACCACCGAGACGACCGCCAGTGAACGATTGCATGTTGTGTGATGTATGAGACGCCCGTGTTTGCACCGTGTCCGAGTTGTCACTTGCTCAGTCCTCCTCATTGCCATGCCGTCCATCCGTGGGACACCCGGTATCCGGGAGTGCCCCACCATCTTTTGCACGCATCCGCACACTTCTCCTTTGCATCGGTAACTCAATCGAGTTACCGGAACTGGAACGCTGCTATGGCACCATTTTGTTATTGTTTTCGTGGCACCCCTTTCCTTTCCACCACGGTGACAAAATACTTCTTAATGCTCTTGTCAACTTTTAATAAATATTGCATAAACTTGTTCATGTCATCCGCATCATGATAACAACAATTAAAATGTTTAAATTGTTGTTGCAATAAATTACTAATGCATATGGGGATTTAACGAATTCGTTATTTGTTATACCCGGCCCCATTTAAATTGTTTAGATGGTGTAGTTTTGTTATGCCTCACCTCTTGCCATGCTTAACAACATTTAATATTGTTGAGTACCTAACGAGAGAGAACTAAATAAGTCATGTGGTGTTTTCTTCAATATGCAACTCTGTGGCATATTGAGCTCCACTTAATTTGTAGTGTTGTTTGTTGCACTTTGCCATGCCATGTTTCATTAAACCGGACATGCATCATACTTGATTGTGAATCATGCCATGTATATGTGATGGTTGTTTACTATGTTGTTTGCCTTCTTTCCGGTGTACTTCTTCTCGGTATCCGGTAACGTCACGTTTGTGAGGACCAGTTCGACTACGTTCGTTTGTCTTCTTCGTGGACTCGTTCTTCTTCCTTGCGGGATTTCAGGTAAGATGACCATACCCTCAAAATCACTTCTATCTTTGCTTGCTAGTTTCTCGCTCTTTTGCTATGCCTATGCTGCGATACCTACCACTTGATTATCATGACTCCCATATTTTTTTAAACCAAGCCTCTAACCCACCTTGTCCTAGCAAACCGTTGTTTGGCTATGATACCGCTTTGCTCAGCCCCTCTTATAGTGTTGTTAGTTGCAGGTGAAGATTGAAGTTTGTTCCTTGTTGGAACATGTTTACTTGTTGGGATATCACAATATCTCTTATCTAATTAATGCATCTATATACTTGGTAAAGGGTGGAAGGCTCGGCCTTATGCCTAGTGTTTTGTTCCACTCTTGCCGCCCTAGTTTCCGTCATATCGGTGTTTTGTTCCCGGATTTTGCGTTCCTTACGCGGTTGGGTTATAATGGGAACCCCTTGACAGTTCGCCTTGAATAAAACTCCTCCAGCAAGGCCCAACATTGGTTTTACCATTTGCCACCTAGCCTTTTCTTTCCCTTGAGTCGGCCGGCTCAAGGGTCATCTTATTTTAACCCCCCCGGGCTAGTGCTTCTCTAAGTGTTGGTCCAACCCAGAGCATCGTGCGGGGCCGTCCCTTGGTAACTTGGGTTATGTTGGCTCCTGTACGCTTAGCTTATCCGGTGTGCCTTGAGAACGATATATGTGCAGCTCCTATCGGGATTTGTCGGCACAACGGGTGGTCTTGCTGGACTTGTTTTACCAGTGTCGAGGATGTCTTGTAACCGGGATTCCGAGTCTGATCGGATCTTCCCGCTAGAAGGAATATCTTTCATTGACCGTGAGAGCTTGTGATGGGCTAAGTTGGGACACCCCTGTAGGGATTTGAACTTTCGAAAGCCGTGCCCGTGGTTATGGGCAGATGGGAATTTGTTAATGTCCGGTTGTAGAAAACCTGAAGTTGATCTTAATTAAAATACATCAACCGCGTGTGTAACCGTGATGGTCTCTTCTCGGCGGAGTCCGGGAAGTGAACACGGAGTTGGAGTTATGGTTGACGTAGGTTGTTCTAGGATCACTTCTTGATCATAGTTGTTCGACCGTGCTTTTGCCTTCTCTTCTCGCTCTCATTTGCGTATGTTAGCCACCATATATGCTAGTCGCTTGCTGCAGCTCCACCTCATAGCTTTTACCCTACCTATAAGCTTAAATCACTAGTAGAAAAGGGGGCTTTGGTCCAGGCCGGGTAAGCCCATTAGTCCCGGTTCAGTCCAGAACCGGGACCAATGGGTGCATTTATCCCGGTTCGTGCGGCTAAGGCATTAGTCCCGGTTCAACTGGGCCCTTTAGTCCCGGTTCTTACCACGAACCGGGACTAAAGGGTGTGATGCCCATTAGTCCCGGTTGGTGTTACCAACCGGTACTAAAGGTTAGACCTTTAGTCCCGGTTGGTGCCACCAACCGGGACTAATGGGCTTTGACGCATTAGTACCGGTTCATGGCACGAACCGGTACTAAAGGTCCCATTTTCAAACTCCCCCCCTCATGGACCGCCTTTTCAGTTTTAGAAAAAACAAAAGAAAATGATGGAAATGTGAAAAAAAATAAAATAAAATAAGTTTGATATGTGGTCTAGTTGTTGGGAAAATTTACAAATATGAATTTCGACTTTATTTACAAAATCTCTCTGGAATTTGTAAAACGGGCATAACTTTTGCATATGAACTCGGATTAAAAAGTTTTTTATATGAAAAATCAGCTACTCGAAAAGTTACATCCGATGGAGACCGCCTACGGCCTGTTTGCAAATTTGTAGAATCCACAAATTTCAAAAGGAAAAAAAGTTATGCTCAAATTTCAGTTTTTTTAAATTTTCATTAAATCTGGTCAAACTATGGTCAAACTACTTATTCAAGAAGTATTAGTGTTACTAAATAATTATTCAAGAATATTAGTGTTATTAAATAATTATTTCAGTTTCTTTGAATTTTGGTCAAATCTGGTCAAACTATGGTCAAACTGTGGTCAAACAATGGTCAAACTACTTATTCAAGAAATATTAGTGTTACTAAAAAATTATTGTTTTATAGAACAATAGTTTCAAACTCAAACAGTGAAATGTGTGACTTCATGCTCAAACTAAACTCCTGAGGGTTAATAGGATTGATATCTTACTATTGTCAGGAAAACAATGAGTGCAGACTTGGAAACGAGGGAGAATAGAACCCGAAGGTTAAGCGTGCTCAGGCTGGGGGAGTGGGAGGATGGGTGACCGTCCGGGAAGTTAGATGATTTGGAATGATGAGGGGTGATTAGAGATTAAATTGAGCAGTGATGAGGGGTGATTAGAGATTAGAGGTTAAAATAATTCAGAAATTTGAAAATAAAAAAATTTCAAAAAAAATTCAAAAAAAAATCAGAATTTTCCTTTAGTACCGGTTGGTGTTACCAACCGGGACTAAAGGTGGACCGGGCACGTGGAGGGCCTTTAGTCCCGGTTCTGGTTTGAACCGGGACTAAAGGGTCAGGGCATTAGTACCGACCCTTTAGTCTCGGTTCAGGAACCGGGACAAAAGGCCCTTACGAACCGGGACTACAGGCCCTTTTTCTACCAGTGAATAGTCTTGATCGCGAGGGTGTGAGATTCCTGAGTCCCCGTGACTCACAGATACTTCCAAAACCAGTTTGCAGGTGTCGTTGAACTGTGCAGATGACGCAACCGGGCTCAAGGAGGAGCTCAATGAAGATCTTCTCCATTGTGTTCTTTTCGTTCAGTTGATCAGTAGTGGAGCCCAGTCGGGACGATCGGGGATCTGTGTAGCATTTGGGATAGTCTTCTTTTATTTTGGTTCCATAGTCGGACCTTGAGTGTTTTTGGATGAATGTAATGCTTTATTCATGTATTGTGTGAAGTGGCGATTGTAAGGCAACTATGTATCTCTTTCCCTTATGTATTACATGGGTTGTGTGAAGATTACCTCACTTGCGACATTGCTTTCAATGCGGTTATGCCTCTAAGTCATGCTTCGACACGTGGGAGATATAGCCGCATCAAGGGCGTTACAGGGCGATAGGGGGGCCCTTTCCACATGACCCAGAAACTGTCGAGGATAGGGAGCATACAGTCATCGCATTGCCATCGCAGTCGGTATTATGTGGTGCTACGTTTACGATGCGCGGCCCATCACAAATGGTTCACTATTCTAGAACGTGTTTGATAAGCATACAATCACACACATTCACTTTTTCCAAATCGAATGCGATAACTAAATAAGAAGATTATCTAATCGTCGTACGAGTGTCGAACAGGATTACGAAACATCGGATCGTGGTAACAACATCATACACAACAACTATCGCACACGCTATTCTGTGGTGCAACGTTTACGATGCATACTTCATCACAAACAGTTCATGGTTGCGAATCGTGTACAATAAGGCAACTAACACAAACGTTTAGTTTGCCCACACCGTTTGGGATAATGTCTGACATCGCACACGCTTTGCAAATGACAACTGTGTGCATGCTTCCACACGTTTCCTCTCTGTGAACCATGTCAGATTATGGTGTATATCACAAACGTTTTTGTTTTACCAACCGTGTGTGCCGTAATGACCTAGAGGGCATAATTTCACCGTAATTTAATTGTTGCTATTTCAAATTGTACCGTATTTGAATTTGAATGTATGCGGTACCTTTATTCATATCCATCAGGTTCAAACAAATAATGCATTATTCGATTCATAGGTACATATGTTCAAGAATTACATAAGAACCAAATAAAGAATGCTGAACCACAGTTGCATACTTGTACTATTAAAGATGATAAAGAAAGAGGCCAAATACATTCTGGTTGATGAACAAGGTGAAGGGGAATGCCCATATTGTGCCCTCCTCCATGCAGAAGGCACACACGACTCCAACCCCTTGTGATGGCCGACCGCCCATCCTTCACGGTCTTCATGAAAACATCTAGATAATCATCGTGTTCTAGTAGAAATACTTTAACCGTTGCATGCCCACAATCATGTAGTTTGAGAGGTAAGAGTAAACTGCTTTGGCAACCACTACAAAGGAAAAAGATTCAGACATTGTCATCTAACACAACTCATTATTGAAAGCACAAGTGCTCCCTGGGTGATTTCGGTAATTAATGTCAACATATCTCTTGTTGGACTAATACTTCTACCTAGTATATTTCAGATGAGTTCAATAGTGGAGTGGCATGGACAAGAATATGTGGAACCCCTTCAAGAAACTAAGGACAAGGATTGGCAAAAGCTCAAGACTCTTCATTTTAATTTTAGTGATCCAAGATCACACTGAGTCCATAGGAAAAGCCAATACTGTTAAAAGGGGATGAGGTGTTGCTTAATGGCTTGCTTTCTCAAAGTGCTTAGGAATATGCACCAAAGCCCTCAACCACTTTCTCATTTCCACATATGTCCCAAACCAAAAGTCAAACTCGGCCCCACCGATTTGATCTATCCGGTGCCACCAAGTTCACTTGACATAGCCACTGCCAGAAACCCTAATCAGTTCGGTCTCACCGATGGGATCTTGGTCTCATCGAGATGGGCTTGCAAACTCTCTGTTACCTGTTGCAATAATGTCGGTCTCATCGAGATATGCAATCGGTCCCATAAGTTTGCTTGAACAACTCTCTGTTTTGCTTATAACCAAAATCGGTCCCACCGAGTTTGTGTAACCGGTCAAACCGAGTTGAGGTTTTACCCTAACCCTAGGACATCGGTCCCACTAAGTTGATCATATCGGTCCCACCGAAAACTCTAACGTTCACATTTTGAACCATATTGGTCTGACCGAGTTTCTTGATTCGGTCCCACCGAGTTTGGTTAAATGTGTGTAACAGCTAGTTTTTGTGTGGAGGCTATATATACCCCTCCACCCATCCTCCATTCGTGGAGAGAGCAATCAGAACGTGCCAACACTTCTATCATTCATTTTCTGAGAGAGAACCACCTTCTCATGTGTTGAGACCAAGATATTCCAATCCAACTACAAGAATCTTGATCTCTAGCCTTCCCCAAGTTGCTTTCCACTCAAATCATCTTTCCACCAAATCCAAATCTTTGAGGGAGAGTTGAGGTTTGGGGAAACTATCATTTGAAGTAGAAGAGCCAGGAGTTCATCATCAACACACCATCTATTACCTTTTGGAGAGTGGTGTCTCCTAGATTGGTTAGGTGTCACTTGGGAGCCTCCGTCAATATTGTGGAGTTGAACCAAGGAGTTTGTAAGGGCAAGGAGATCGCCTACTTCATGAAGATCTACCCAAGTGAGGCAAGTCCTTCACGGGCGATGGCCATGGTGGGATAGACAAGGTTGCTTCTTTGTGGACCCTTCGTGGGTGGAGCCCTCCATGGACTCGCGCATCCGTTACCCTTCGTGGGTTGAAGTCTCCATCAATGTGGATGTACGATAGCACCACCTATCGGAACCACGCCAAAAATCTCTGTGTCTCCAATTGTGTTTGCACACTCCAATCCCATTCCTTTACTTTCTTGCAAGTTGCATGCTTTACTTTCTGCTGCTCATATACTCTTGCCACGCTTGCTTGAAATGTATTGTAAATGTTTAAACTTGTGTTAAAACTCCACCTTAACTTAAAGAAATTAAAAACTGCTACTTTTCTTTGTTGAGGGTCTAATCACCCTCCCTCTAGACACCTCTTCTCGATCCTACAATTGGTATCTGCGCTTTGGTCTCCATTGCTTCGGTTTAATCACCATTGGAGGAAGATGGATGAGACTACGTTGGGGAGTCTTAGACATAGAGTATCTATACTTGATGGCGAGTTCTTTCATGAGTGGAAAATTGAGATGCTTGAGATTTTCAATGAATATCACTCGAACAAGTACATTACTAACCCTTGTGCACCCCTTGACCCTTTACATCCTACCCTTGATGAGTCTATTGACATGATTCGCAACCTTAGAACTATCAATCTTATTACTAAAGGTTTGCCTAGAAATTTGTTTAGTTGCTTGCCTACTCTTGATTGTGCCTACACCAAATGGACATTTCTCGAGGAACGATTTCCAAACTATTGCTTGCAGAACATAGATGAGATTCTTCATAAGTCTATTGCCTTGAGTAAGATGAATTCCAATGATCCTAAGTTTGGTGATTGTTTATTTGAGCTTAGTAACCTCATGTGTGCCAAAGGAGATATTGGAATCATTAGCAATATCATCTCCGAAGCCATTAGAATTCATAAAGATGAACATTGTGATGATCACTTATCTAATGAATCACTCTCTCTAGGAATTGATCAATCACAAGACGATGTTGAACATGGATACTATGATGAGGATGATGATAGTGACTTTGATCTCGATGAGTCTATGAGACACTTTGGTCTTATGGCAAATATTCGCGGCTACATGGCTGGAGGAAGGGAATGGGTTCTTGATAGTGGACGTAGTGACCACATGACCGGAGACAAGGACATGTTTCGTGAGCTTGCTGAAAACAACGACCCTCAAAAGTATGTCACTTTTGGTGACAACTCAAAGGGTAAGGTGGTTGGGCTTGGTAAGGTGGCCATCTCACATGATAGCTCCATACAAAATGTTATGCTCGTTGAAACCCTTGGCTATAATTTACTTTCCGTATCTAGACTTGCTGACTTTGGTTCCAATGTCCTATTTACTGAAGTAGATTGCCAAGTGTTTCATAGAGATAATCATAAAATGGTCTTTAACGGTTTACGTAGAGGTGATCTTTACATTGTTGATTTCACTAAAAAGGCTCAACCTAGAACTTGCTTAATTGCTAAATCGTCTAAAGGTTGGTTGTGGCATAGAAGGTTAGGTCATGTGGGCATGCGAAATCTTGATAAGCTTATTAAAGGTGATCATATCCTTGGAGTGAAAGATGTTATATTTGACAAGGGTAGATTGTGCAGTGCTTGTCAAGCAGGAAAACAAGTTGGAGGGATTCACCCCGTGAAGAACATCATGACCACGAGAAGACTGCTCGATCTACTTCATATGGATCTTTTTGGTCCCAATGCCTATAAAAGTCTTGGTGGAAACTCATTTGGTCTAGTCATAGTCGATGATTTTTCAAGATTTACGTGGCTATTCTTTCTTGATGATAAATCACAGGCCCAAAACATCATCAAGAACTTCGCTAGGAAGGCCCAAAATCAATTTGAAGTGATGATCAAGAAGGTTCGCAGCGACAATGGAACGGAGTTCAAGAACGCAAATGTGGATACCTTTCTTGACGAAAAAGGGATTTCACACGAGTTCTCGGCTACGTACATGCCTCATCAAAATGGAGTTGTTTATAGGAAGAACCGGACTCTTATTGAGATGGAAAGAACGATGCTTGATGAGTACAAGACGGCAAAAAACTTTTGGGCAGAAGCGGTTGAGACAGCTTGTCACACAACAAATCGCTTGTATCTTCACAAGCTACTCGGCAAGACAGCATACGAGCTTCTCACCAGTAACAAACCCCAAGTTGGATACTTTCGAGTATTCGGCTCAAAGTGTTACATTCTTGATAAGCATCGTCGTTCTTAATTTGCTCCTAAATCTCATGAGGGTTTCCTACTCGGTTATGGCTCAAACTCTCACACTTACCGTGTCTACAACAATTTCAATCGAAAGGTTGAAGAGATGGTAGATGTGAAGTTTGATGAATTTAATGGCTCGCAAGTAGAGCAATTGGCAATTTATGTAGGAGACAAAGACCCTTCAAAATCAATCCAAGACTTATCTATTGGCATGAATCGTCCAACGGAGGTGAAGGAGAGTACCCCGTCCATCCAAGTGGAAGCTTCTACCTCACGACAAGGTGAACCAAGAGTGGACACGGAGGCATCCACAAGTGGGACACACCAAGATGAAGAGAACGAGGAAGTACACCAAGATGAACCTCATCAACCTCCTTCTCCACCTCGATAAGAGAACGACAACGTCAACAACGAAGAAGGCCAAGAGGAAGAACAAGATGATGAAGAAGATGTTCCACCCCAACCCAAAGAAAAGCTCCCACGAGTTGGAGCAAGAGTCATAAGGGACCATCCCGTCGAGCAAATGTTCAATGATATCCAAACCGTGAGAATCACTCGCTCTAAAACTCATTTTGCAAATTTTTGTGAACATTATTCATTCATCTCTAGCATAGAACCTATGAAGGTTGAAGAAGCATTGGAAGATCCGGATTGGATAAATGCCATGCATGAAGAACTACACAACTTTGAAAGGAACCAAGTGTGGACATTGGTCGAGAAGCCCGACAACGACCACAACATCATCGGTACCAAATGGGTGTTTCACAACAAGCAAGACGAAGATGGACAAGTCATTCTCAACAAAGCATGTCTCGTCGCCCAAGGCTACAATCAAGTTGAAGGTATGGACTATGGTTAGACATAGGCCCCCGTTGCTAGACTTGAGTCCATCCGCATCTTACTTGCCTATGCTAATCACCATGATATTACATTGTACCTAATGGACATTAAAAGCGCTTTTCTAAATGGTGAAATTGAGGAGGAAGTTTATGTTAAACAACCTCCCGGCTTCGTTAATCCTAAGAAACCTGGCCATGTTTACAAACTTCACAAAGCTCTTTATGGTCTTAAACAAGATCCTAGAGTGTGGTATAAATGCTTGACCAAGTTCCTTATTGAAAAAGGCTTTGAGATTAGAAAAAATGATTCTAATCTTTTTACTAAAAGGGTTAATGGAGAGTTATTTGTGTGCCAAATTTATGTTGATGATATCATATTTAGTTCAGCTAACCCTCATTTTAGTGAAAAGTTTGGAAAGCTAATGTCGAGAAGTTTGAGATGTCTATGATGAGTGAACTCAAGTTCTTTCTTGGTTTGAAAATCAAGCAAACTAAGGAGGGTACCTTTGGTTCCCAAACAAAGTATACCAAGGACTTTTTCAAAAAGTTCAACATGAAAGAATGCAAAGGTATGAATACACCCATGCCTACTAGTGGACATCTTGACTTGGCTAAGGATGGCAAACCGGTTGACCAAAAGGTTGATCGCTCTATGATTGGTTCATTGTTATATCTGCGTGCCTCCTGTCCCCATATTATGCTAAGTGTGTGTATGTGTGCACGATATCAAGTGGCCCCCAAAGAATGTCATCTTAAGGTTGTGAAAAGGATAGTTAGATACTTAATCCATACACCAAATTTTGGCATTTGGTATCCTAAGAGGTCTTCTTTTGAGCTTGTTGGCTATTCCGACTCGGACTATACCGGAGACAAGGTTGACAGAAATTCCACTTCGGGTACGTGTCAATTTCTTGGTAGATCTCTTGTGTCTTGGTCCTCCAAGAAACAAAACTCGGTATCCTTATCCACCGCCAAAGCGGAATACATTGCTGCCGGATCATGTTGTGCTCAATTACTTTGGATGACCCAAACTCTTAAATATTATGGCCTCTATGTGAAACATGTTCCATTGCTTTGTGAAAATGAAAGTGCTATTAAGATTGCTCACAATCCCATGCAGCATTCTCGAACTAAGCATATTGAAGCTCATCATCATTTCATTCGAGATCATATTGTCAAAGGGGACATTGATCTTAAGCATGTTCGTACCGATAAGCAATTGGCGGATATATTCACCAAACCGCTTGATGAAAAAGTATTTTGCCGATTGAGAGGTGAATTGAACATCATTGATGCTTTGAACTTGGAGTAGAAACTTCTTTTTGATACATGCAAGGCATGAGCCTTTAACTAATCCTTGATATTTCTCTTATGATGATGATCGTATGTCTTGGATATACTTGCACTCTTGCATGCTATCTAACCCTTTTAGGTACTTGGATGAGCTCAAACTCATGAGATTGCAACTCACTCACACCTTGAGCAATCTCTACATCGCCAAGTCTCTACAATATGGTGATTCAAGACAAGGAAGCATGAAATCCTTCAAATATATCCTTTGACAATTGCTGCATATCAAATTTCATTTGATATCAAAATTCATGATTGTCACTTTGGATACACAAGTGCTCTTCCTTGCAAGACTAACCCATGTAGGTATATGAACTCAAACTACAAATGGTGCTCCCAACTCATTGATGAGCTACATCAACCTTGAGCATCCTACACAAGTTCAACTACGTAATCAAGTTCAACACCACCACCCAAGGTATGGTATTCCATCTTAGAGAAGCTTTACCCCGAGTCATGGGTCAAGGCAGCTCAACAAGATGAGAATACATAAAAATGCTTAAACGAAAAATGGTGACCCCATTTTGAGCTTAAACGATGAGTATGACCTATGATCAAGTGTTCTCACTTGACTCCTCAGTCAATATACTCTAACATAGGTGACTTTGTCGCCGACCAATTCTAGATGAAGTTCTCTAGTGTTCTTCTGTGCTCTTGCATTTGTCACTTGTATGTTTGTTTACCTCTTACTTTTCCCTTTAATAAAAAAAACTTCATCTAGATTTCCTTATGTTCTCTGTTATGTTCCGCTTTCCCTGCATACAATTCCTTATAAATCTTTGTGAAATCTTATTTGCCTAGTGAGCTGAGATGACAATTGTTTTCTCTCTGTGTTAAACTCAGACTCACTAGTTTGTTTCTTTCGGTTAAACTGAACCACCTCGGTGCCACCAAAGATAATAACTCGGTGTGACCGATATAAATGTTGAGAAAACACTTTGCCATTTGCATCTTGCATATTTGTTCCAGCTCCACTCGATGATTCCAGACCTCTACCAGTATCTTACATTACATAATGCTCTGTTTTGTGACTCAAGGACCAAACCCTTTTCGACTCACATTCCAGAAGACCCTTCTTAGAAATTGATGTCAAAGGGGGAGTGTCGGTGTCAAAACCGGTGGATCTCGGGTAGGGGGTCCCGAACTGTGTGTCTAGGCCGGATGGTAACAGGAGGCAAGGGACACGAAGTTTTACCCAGGTTCGGGCCCTCTTGATGGAGGTAAAACCCTACGTCCTGCTTGATTAATATTGATGATATGGGTAGTGCAAGAGTAGATCTACCCCGAGATCGGAGAGGCTAAACCCTATAAGCTAGCCTATGGTATGATAGTTGTGTATGAATGTGTTGTCCTACAGACTAAAACCCTTCGATTTATATAGACACCGGATAGGGTTAGGGTTACATAGAGTCGGTTACAATGATAGGAGATCTACATATCCGTATCGCCAAGCTTGCCTTCCACGCCAAGGAATGTCCCTTCCGGACACGGGACGAAGTCTTCATTCTTGTATCTTCATAGTCCAGGAGTCCGGCTGAAGGTATAGTCCGGCCATCCGGACACCCCCTAATCTAGGACTCCCTCAGTAGCCCCTGAACCAGGCTTCAATGACGACGAGTCCGGCGCGCATATTGTTTTCGGCATTGCAAGGCGGGTTCCTCCTCCAAGTACTTCATAGAAGATTTTGAACACAAAGGTAGTGTCCGGCTCTGCAAAATAAGTTTCCACATATTGCCATAGAGAGAATAATATATACACAAATCTAATCTGCTGACGTATTCCGTAGTGTGACATCAAACCACGGCCAAGCCTTTATTCGAATCATTTTACTGTCCCATCTCAGCGTGTTATGCGAGGCGATTTCCTTGGCACGTCTTGTTAAAGCAGAGATCGTGTCCCCTTATTCCGGGATTCTCATCAATACAGGCGTGGGTAACCCAACCGCGCCATTGATTACGGCGCTTGGGAGATAAGCGAGTTTTACCAGGCTGGTGGGGACGCATAGTTGCGTCCACCCATATAAGGGTATAAGGATCCACCTTTTCACCTATGCCTTCTTCCTCCTTTGCCTATCCATTTTCGCGCACTCGAGCTCCAGCGCCCAAGTCCGCACTCCCCATCTCAACCTTCTCCAGCTATGTCCGGAGCGGGAGGCAAGTGGATGGCTGAAGGAAATATGCCCTAGAGGCAACAATAAAGTTATTATTTATTTCCTTATAATCATGATAAATGTTTATTCTTCATGCTAGAATTGTATTAACCAGAAACATAATACATGTGTGAATACATAGACAAACATAGTGTCACTAGTATGCCTCTACTTGACTAGCTCGGTAATCAAAGATGGTTATGTTTCCTAACCATGAACAATGAGTTGTTATTTGATTAACGAGGTCACATCATTAGTTGAATGATCTGATTGACATGACCCATTCCATTAGCTTAGCACCCGATCGTTTAGTATGTTGCTATTGCTTTCTTCATGACTTATACATGTTCCTATAACTATGAGATTATGCAACTCCCGTTTACCGGAGGAACACTTTGGGTACTACCAAACGTCACAACGTAACTGGGTGATTATAAAAGGAGTACTACAGGTGTCTCCAAAGGTACATGTTGGGTTGGCGTATTTCGAGATTAGGTTTTGTCACTCCGATTGTCGGAGAGGTATCTCTGGGCCCTCTCGGTAATGCACATCACATAAGCCTTGCAAGCATTGCAACTAATGAGTTAGTTGCGAGATGATGTATTACGAACGAGTAAAGAGACTTGCCAGTAACGAGATTGAACTAGGTATTGGATACCGACGATCGAATCTCGGGCAAGTAACATACCGATGACAAAGGGAACAACGTATGTTGTTATGCGGTCTGACCGATAAAGATCTTCGTAGAATATGTAGGAGCCAATATGGGCATCCAGGTCCCGCTATTGGTTATTGACCGGAGACGTGTCTCGGTCATGTCTACATTGTTCTCGAACCCGTAGGGTCTGCACGCTTAAGGTTACGATGACAGTTATATTATGAGTTTATGCATTTTGATGTACCGAAGGTTGTTCGGAGTCCCGGATGTGATCACGGACATGACGAGGAGTCTCGAAATGGTCGAGACGTAAAGATTGATATATTGGAAGCCTATGTTTGGATATCGGAAGTGTTCCGGGTGAAATCGGGATTTTACCGGATTTACCGGGAGGTTACCGGAACCCCCCGGGAGCCATATGGCCTTATTGGGCTTTAGTGGAAAGGTGAAAGGGTGCCCAGGGTGGGCTGCGCGCCTCCCCCTCCTAGTCCTAGGACTAGGAGAGGTGGCCGGCCACCTCTCTCTCTCTTTCCCCCTGGGAATCCTATTTGGAATAGGATTTGGGGGGGGGAGTCCTACTCCCGGTAGGAGTAGGACTCCTCCTGCGCCTCCATAGGGCTGGCCGCACCCTCCCCCTTGGCTCCTTTATATACGGAGGCAGGGGACCTCTAGACACACAAGTTGATCCACGTGATCTATTCCTTAGCCGTGTGCGGTGCCCCCTGCCACCATATTCCTCGATAATACTGTAGCGGAGTTTAGGCGAAGCCCTGCTGCTGTAGTTCATCAAGATCGTCACCACGCCGTCGTGCTGACGGAACTCTTCCCCGACACTTTGCTGGATCGGAGTCCGGGGATCGTCATCGAGCTGAACGTGTGCTCGAACTCGGAGGTGCCGTAGTTTCGGTGCTTGATCGGTTGGATCGTGAAGACGTACGACTACTTCCTCTACGTCGTGTCATCGCTTCCGCAGTCGGTCTGCGTTGGGTACGTAGACAACACTCTCCCCTCGTTGCTATGCATCACATGATCTTGCGTGTGCGTAGGAAATTTTTTGAAATTACTACGAAACCCAACAGTGGCAACAGAGCATAGGTTATTTATGTTGATGTTATATGCACGAGTAGAACACAAGTGAGTTGTGGGCGATATAAGTCATACTGCCTACCAGCATGTCATACTTTGGTTCGGCGGCATTGTTGGACGAGACGACCCGGACCAACATTACGCGTACGCTTACGCGAGACCTGTTCCCCCGACGTGCTTTGCACATAGGTGGCTTGCGGGCGACAGTCTCTCCAACTTTAGTTGAACCGAGTATGGCTACGCCCGGTCCTTGCGAAGGTTAAAACGGAGTCTATTTGACAAACTATCATTGTGGTTTTGATGCGTAGGTGAGATGGTTCTTGCTTAAGCCCGTAGCAGCCACGTAAAACTTGCAACAACAAAGTAGAGGACGTCTAAACTTGTTTTTGCAGGGCATGTTGTGATGTGATATGGTCAAGGCATGATGCTAAATTTTATTGTATGAGATGATCATGTTTTGTAACCGAGTTATCGGCAACTGGCAGGAGCCATATGGTTGTCGCTTTATTGTATGCAATGCAATCGCGATGTAATGCTTTACTTTATTACTAAACGGTAGTGATAGTCGTGGAAGCATAAGATTGGCGAGACGACAACGATGCTACGATGGAGATCAAGGTGTCGCGCCGGTGACGATGGTGATCACGATGGTGCTTCGGAGATGGAGATCACAAGCACAAGATGATGATGGCCATATCATATCACTTATATTGATTGCATGTGATGTTTATCTTTTATGCATCTTATCTTGCTTTGATTGACGGTAGCATTATAAGATGATCTCTCACTAAATTATCAAGAAGTGTTCTCCCTGAGTATGCACCGTTGCCAAAGTTCGTCGTGCCCAGACACCACGTGATGATCGGGTGTGATAAGCTCTACGTCCATCTACAACGGGTGCAAGCCAGTTTTGCACACGCAGAATACTCAGGTTAAACTTGACGAGCCTAGCATATGCAGATATGGCCTCGGAACACGGAGACCGAAAGGTCGAGCGTGAATCATATAGTAGATATGATCAACATAACGATGTTCACCATTGAAAACTACTCCATCTCACGTGATGATCGGTTATGGTTTAGTTGATTTGGATCACGTAATCACTTAGAGGATTAGAGGGATGTCTATCTAAGTGGGAGTTCTTAAGTAATATGATTAATTGAACTTAAATTTATCATGAACTTAGTACCTGATAGTATCTTGCTTGTTTATGTTGATTGTAGATAGATGGCGTGCTGTTGTTCCGTTGAATTTTAATGCGTTCCTTGAGAAAGCAAAGTTGAAAGATGATGGTAGCAATTACATGGACTGGGTCCGTAACTTGAGGATTATCCTCATTGCTGCACAGAAGAATTACGTCCTGGAAGCACCGCTGGGTGCCAGGCCTGCTGCAGGAGCAACACCAGATGTTATGAACGTCTGGCAGAGCAAAGCTGATGACTACTCGATAGTTCAGTGTGCCATGCTTTACGGCTTAGAATCGGGACTTCAACGACGTTTTGAACGTCATGGAGCATATGAGATGTTCCAGGAGTTGAAGTTAATATTTCAAGCAAATGCCCGGATTGAGAGATATGAAGTCTCCAATAAGTTCTATAGCTGCAAGATGGAGGAGAACAGTTCTGTCAGTGAGCATATACTCAAAATGTCTGGGTATAATAATCACTTGATTCAATTGGGAGTTAATCTTCCAGATGATTGCGTCATTGACAGAATTCTCCAATCACTGCCACCAAGCTACAAGAGCTTCGTGATGAACTATAATATGCAAGGGATGAACAAGACTATTCCCGAGCTCTTCGCAATGCTGAAAGCTGCGGAGGTAGAAATCAAGAAGGAGCATCAAGTGTTGATGGTTAACAAGACCACTAGTTTCAAGAAAAAGGGCAAAGGGAAGAAGAAGGGGAACTTCAAGAAGAACGGCAAGCAAGTTGCTGCTCAAGAGAAGAAACCCAAGTCTGGACCTAAGCCTGAAACTGAGTGCTTCTACTGCAAGCAGACTGGTCACTGGAAGCGGAACTGCCCCAAGTATTTGGCGGATAAGAAGGATGGCAAGGTGAACAAAGGTATATGTGATATACATGTTATTGATGTGTACCTTACTAGATCTCGCAGTAGCCACCTGGGTATTTTGATACTGGTTTCTGTTGCTATATTTGCAACTCGAAACAGGACTACGGATTAAGCGGGCACGGCAAAGGACGAGGTGACGATGCGCGTGGGAAACGGTTCCAAAGTCGATGTGATCGCAGGTCGGCACGCTACCTCTTACATCTACCTTCGGGATTATATTAGACCTAAATAATTGTTTGGTGCCAGCGTGAGCATGAACATTATATCTGGATCTTGTTAATGCGGACGGTTATTCATTTAAATCAGAGAATAATGGTTGTTCTATTTATATGAGTAATATCTTTTGGTCATGCACCCTTGAAGAGTGGTCTATTCTTATTAAATCTCGATAGTAGTAATAACATATTCATAATGTTGAAGCAAAAGATGCAGAGTTGGATAATGAAAGTGCAACTTATTTGTGGCACTTGTCGTTTAGGTCATAATCGGTGTAAAGCGCCATGAAGAAACTCCATACTGAATGGACTTTTGGAACCACTTGATTATGAATCACTGGTACTTGCGAACCGTGCTCATGGGCAAGATGACTAAAAACACCGTTCTCCGGTACTATGGAGAGAGCAACAGATTTGTTGGAAATCATACATACCGATGTATGTGGTCCGATTGATATTGAGGCTCGTGGCGGATATCGTTATTTTCTCACCTTCACAGATGACTTAAGCAGATATGGGTATATCTACTTAATGAACATAAGTCTGAAACATTTGAAAAAGTTCAAGAATTTCAGAAGTGAAGTTGAATCATCGTAACAGAAAATAAGTTTCTACGATCTGATCGTGGAGAGAATATTGAGTTACGAGTTTGGTGTAATTTGAAAAAGTGGAATAGTTCGCAACTCACGCCACCCGGAACACCAGCATAATGGTGTGTCCGAACGTCCGTAATCGTACTTTACTAGATATGGTGCGATCTGATGTCTCACTGATTTACCGCTATCGTTTTGGGTTATGCTCTAGAGACGGCCGCATTTCACTAAATAGGGCACCATTCAAATCGTTGAGACCGACGCCTTATTGAACTGTGTTTGGCAAGAAAAAGTTGTCGTTTCTTAAAGGTTGGGGCTGCGATGCTTATGTGAGCTTCCCTGATAAGCTCGAACCCAAATCGGAGAAATGTGTCTTCATAGGATACCCAAAGGAAACTATTGGGTACACCTCTATCACAGATCCGAAGGCAACATTCGTTGCTAAAAGAATGGATCCTTTTCTAGAGAAGGAGTTTCTCTTGAAAGAAGTGAGTGGGAGGAAATAGACTTGACGAGGTAACTGTACCTGGCTCCCTTACTGGAAAGTAGTACATCACAGAAAACTGTTTCAGTGACACCTACACCAGTTAAGTGAGGAGCCAATGATAATGATCATGAAACTCAGATTCAAAGTACTACTGAACCTCGTAGATCACCAGAGTAAGATCCGCACCAGAGTGGTACGGTAATCCTGTTCTGGAAGTCATGCTACTTAGATCATGATGACCTACGACTATGAAGAGCGATGGGTGAGCCCAGATTCCGCAAAGTGGCTTGAGCCATGAAATCTGAGATGGGATCCAATGTATGAGAACAAAGTATGGACTTTGGGTGACTTGCCCGATGATCGGCAAGCAATTGAGAATAAATGGATCTTCAAGAAGGACTGACGCTGATGGTAATGTTACTTGTCTACAAGCTTGACTTGTCGCAAAAGGTTTTTTTGAAAGTTCAAGGGTGACTTACGATGAGACCTTCTCACCCCGTAGCGATGCTTAGAAGTCTGTCCGAATCATGTTAGCAATTGCCGCATTTTATGATTATGAATTTGGCAGATGGATGTAAAAACTGCATTCCTGATGGATTCTGAAGAAGTTGTATATGATGCAACCGGAAGGTTTTGTCGATCCCAAAGGGAGCTAACAAAGTGTGCAAACTCCAGGCGATCATTATGACTGGTGCAAGCCTCTCGGAGTTGGAATAAACGTTTGGTAGTGTGATCAAAGCATTTGGTTTTATACGACTTTTGGAGAAGCCTGTATTTACAAGAAAGTGAGTGGGAGCTCTGTAGCATTTGATATTATATGTGGATGAACATAGCTGATTGGAAATGATATAGAATTTCTGGATAGCATAAAGGATTACTTGAATAAAAGTTTTTCAATGAAAGACCTCGGTGAGCTGCCTACAATATAGCATTAAGATCTATAGAGATAGATCAGACGCTTAATTGGACTTTCACAAAGCACATACCTTGACAAAATTTGAAGAGTTCAAATGGATCAAGCAAGAAGGGTTCTTGCCTGTGTTACAGGTGTGAAGTTGAAGACTCAATGCCCGACACTGCAGAAGATTAGAGAGAATATGAAAGATGTTTCCCTATGCATCAGCCATAGGTTCTATCATGTATGCAATGCTGTTGTACCAGACTGATGTGTGCCTTGCTATAAGTTTAGCAGGGAGTACCAAGTAATCCAGGAGTGGATTCACTGGACAGCGGTCAAGAACATCCTGAAATACCTTGAAAAGGACTAAGGATATGTTTCTCGTATATGGAGGTGACAAAGAGCTCACGTAAAAGGAGGTTACGTTGATGCAAGCTTTGAACACTGATCCGGACGATTCTAATCGCAAACCGGATACGTGTTTACATTAAACGGTGGAGCTGTCAGTTGTGCAGTCTAAACAAAGCGTCGTAGCGGGATCTACATGTGAAGCGGGAGTACATAGCTGCTTCGGAAGCAGCGAACGAAGGAGTCTGGATGAAGGAGTTCATATCCGATCTAGGTGTCATACCTAGTGCATCGGGTCCAATGAAAATCTTTTTTGTGGACAATAACTGGTGCATTGCCTTGGCAAAGAATCCAGATTCACAAGGACCAAGCACATCAAAGAGACGCTTCTCCAATCCGGATCTAGTCCAGGTGGGAGACATAGAGATTTGCAAGATACATACGGATCTTGAATGTTGCAGACCCTTTGACTAAGCCTTTTCACGAGGAAACATGATTCAGCACCAGCTCCATGGGGTGTAGATCATTACTGTGTAATCTAGATTATTGACTCTAGTTGCAAGTGGGAGAACTGAAGGAAATATGCCCTAGAAGCAATAATAAAGTTATTAATTTATTTCTTATAATCATGATAAATGTTTATTATTCATGCTAGAATTGTATTAACCAGAAACATAATACATGTGTGAATACATAGACAAACAAAGTGTCACTAGTATGCCTCTACTTGACTAGCTCGGTAATCAAAGATGGTTATGTTTCCTAACCATGAACAATGAGTTGTTATTTGATTAACGAGGTCACATCATTAGTTGAATGATCTGATTGACATGACCCATTCCATTAGCTTAGCACCCGATCGTTTAGTATGTTGCTATTGCTTTCTTCATGACTTATACATGTTCCTATAACTATGAGATTATGCAACTCCCGTTTACCGGAGGAACACTTTGGGTACTACCAAACGTCACAACGTAACTGGGTGATTATAAACGAGTACTACAGGTGTCTCCAATGGTACATGTTGGGTTGGCGTATTTCGAGATTAGGTTTTGTCACTCCGATTGTCGGAGAGGTATCTCTGGGCCCTCTCGGTAATGCACATCACATAATCCTTGCAAGCATTGCAACTAATGAGTTAGTTGCGAGATGATGTATTACAGAACGAGTAAAGAGACTTGCCAGTAACGAGATTGAACTAGGTATTGGATACCGACGATCGAATCTCGGGCAAGTAACATACCGATGACAAAGGGAACAACGTATGTTGTTATGCGGTCTGACCGATAAAGATCTTCGTAGAATATGTAGGAGCCAATATGGGCATCCAGGTCCCGCTATTGGTTATTGACCGGAGACGTGTCTCAGTCATGTCTACATTGTTATCGAACCCGTAGGGTCCGCACGCTTAAGGTTACGATGACAGAGATATTATGAGTTTATGCATTTTGATGTACCGAACGTTGTTCGGAGTCCCAGATGTGATCATGGACATGACGAGGAGTCTCGAAATGGTCGAGACGTAAAGATTGATATATTGGAAGCCTATGTTTGGATATCGGAAGTGTTCCGGGTGAAATCGGGATTTTACCGGATTACCGGGAGGTTACCGGAACCCCCCGGGAGCCATATGGGCCTTATTGGGCTTTAGTGGAAAGGTGAAAGGGGCTGCCCATGGTGGGCTGCGCGCCTCCCCCCCTCCCCTAGTCCAACTAGGACTAGGAGAGGTGGCCGGCCACCTCTCTCTCTCTTTCCCCCTTGGGAATCCTATTTGGAATAGGATTGGTGGGGGGAGTCCTACTCCCGGTAGGAGTAGGACTCCTCCTGCGCCTCCATAGGGCTGGCCGCACCCCTCCCCCTTGGCTCCTTTATATACGGAGGCAGGGGGCACCTCTAGACACACAAGTTGATCCACGTGATCTATTCCTTAGCCGTGTGCGGTGCCCCTTGCCACCATATTCCTCGATAATACTGTAGCGGAGTTTAGGCGAAGCCCTGCTGCTGTAGATCATCAAGATCGTCACCACGCCGTCGTGCTGACGGAACTCTTCCCCGAAACTTTGCTGGATCGGAGTCCGGGGATCTTCATCGAGCTGAACGTGTGCTCGAACTCGGATGTGTCGTAGTTTCGGTGCTTGATCGGTTGTATCGTGAAGACGTACGACTACTTCCTCTACGTCGTGTCATCGCTTCCGCAGTCGGTCTGTGTTGGGTACGTAGACAACACTCTCCCCTCTCGTTGCTATGCATCACATGATCTTGCGTGTGCGTAGGAAATTTTTTGAAATTACTACGAAACCCAACAATGGCCTCCGCCGTTACGGAGGGGCACATCAAAAGACTGAGGAAGGCCGGATATTTGTCTAACAAGATCGCGCACCGGCTTCCCGAAGAGGGGCAGCTCATCCCCACCCCTAGGCCCCATGATAGGGTGGTGTTCCTCCCCCATTTCCTCCGCGGACTGGGCTTCCCTCTCCACCCATTTGTCCGGGGGATCATGTTCTACTATGGCCTGCATTTCCATGAACTGGCCCTGAATTTTGTCCTCAACATGTCGGCGTTTATCGTCGTGTGCGAGGCCTTCCTCCGCATCCGACCCCATTTCGGCCTATGGCTCAAGACTTTTAATGTCAAGCGAAGGTGGTGCACGGCAACTAGGCGGAGTGCGGAGGCGCCATGGTGGGCAAGATGCCCAACATCTTATGGCTCGAAGGCTCCTTTGTGGAGACCCTGAAGGGATGGCAATCCGGGTGGTTTTACATCACCAAGCCGCGCGACCCTAAGTGGGTCGCAGCCCCCGAGTTCCGATCCGGACCCCCAACGCGGCTCACGTCCTGGAAAGAGACGGGCCTATCATGGGGTAAAAAAGGAGAGCTGACCGGACTCCAAACATGCGTCCAAACCCTGGTGGACAAGCAGCTCAAGCTTGTCAACGTAGTCCAGGTTATGCTCATCCGTCGGATCCTCCCGTGTCAATAACGGGCTTTCAACCTGTGGGAGTTCGACCCGGCGCGGCACCGAACTCTAAGCAGGCTCTTCAACACGATGTATGAAGATGCCTGGAAGGTGCTTTTCAAAGGCGCCGAGGCCCCCGCGTCCGCTACCGAGGATCGCGGATTCAGCACGCAGCGTCACGCTCGTGCGGTAAGCTATTTTTGCCTTCTCCAGGGTATCAGTTTTTCATAGTTTGACTCCATGCGGGATCTAAGCTCCCTTACCTTTGACATGATTGGCAGGAGACGTCCGGACAAATCAACTGTCCCGCTCCTTTGCCTGAAGGCCCAGCGGACGCTCGTTTGGCGAAGCTGCTGGTTCCGGCACCCTATGTGGTGCTGGAGAAGAAGGCCAAGAAGAAGGCCGCGGGGACTCGAAAGAGTGCCCGGCGCCAGGAGGTGTCGGATCCATCATCCGACGGCTCCAAGACGCACTCCTCCCACGAAGACGAGGAGGAGGAAGAAGAGACCTCTCCCCCCCAGCGGGGGAAGGGAAGAAAAGGAAGGCCGCCCCAACTGGGGAGGCCGAAGGGTCCAAGAAGGGGAAAACCCTTCCTCCGGACTACTCCACCAACGCCGACGATGGCAAAGAGGAGTGGCCGCACAGGGCCCAGCCCCTGGAGAAATCGTAAGTATCATGCCAGAGTAATTCATAGTATTCCTTTATTGCACATCTTTCCCTTATGTTGAATACGAATATGCAGACCACCAAAAGACCGGCTCGACGCGTCGTCGAGCGGTTCACTGGACTCGTCGAATGTGAATTCGCTTCCGACGGCTTCCTCCCCCCGCCCTACGGACGATGCTAAAGTGTTGTCCCAACAGGTTCTGAGCCAGGAGGAGGTGGTCCTGGAGGCGCCGCAAGGTGACCTCCCGGACCCCAGGGGTGAAGGGGATAAAATCTCCCAGGGCTCCAAGTCCGGCTCTAGGCCGGACACCGCTCCGGAACCTTCAAAGGTTCCAGAGTCCGGCGGGCGACCTCCTTCCAAGAGGAGCAGGCCTTCTGTGCCGGTGACCCCCGTCCAAACGGAGGCGCCGGATAATCTGTTGGAGGCGCTCCAAGGCGCCTCCATCGACGAGGAGCACCGCACCATTATGAGTGCGGTGGTCCAGATGGTTCAGTCCGCCAAGAGCAGACTGAATGAAGCTTGTGCTAGCCTTTTAACAGGCTTTGAGGTAAGTAAAGAATATGTAAATAATATTACCGCATAGACAGTAGCCCCTGATGCTCTATTTGGCATTTGGGAAGAAAAGCCAAATAGAGGATCAAATAAAATTCGCAGGGGTATAACAAAAACGAGTCAATATGCGTATGCAGGCTTCTCTGCTGGCTTGCGCCGTACTGACGGCGGAAGTGGACACGCTAAAGCAGAACCTCGAGCAGTCCGAGCAAGAGCTCGGGCGTGCGAAGAAGCAGCTCGAGGAGGAGGAAGGTAAGAAATACCTTGTTTAAATACATATATAAAAAAGTGCAATTGCAAAAACTGACAGGATTATCGTGGCTATTGTAGGGGCCACGTCTGAGGTGGCGACCCTTAAGCAAGCGCTGCTCGAGGCTGAGCAGAGGGCGGCCATGGAGCGCACCGAGCGGGAGAAGTATGAGTCCGAGGTTGGCAAGGTGCGGCAAGAGCTCCAGGCTCTCATGGAAAAACATGAGAGTTTGGAGCTTGACTCAAGGACGCGAGCGTCCGAGCTTGCGGTGGCTATTGAAAATGCCAAGTCTGCCAAGGCCGAATCCCAGAAGACCCTCCAGGAGTTGGATGAGGTGAAAAAGATAGCGGCGGGTAAGGCATTCTTTATGCAAAGCAAACACATAAACGTGAGTTACTTGTTACTTACCCGAATCCGGAGCTCTCCAGGAGCATTCGCAGATCTTCCCCGGAGCGTGTTCGATGCCGCCGCATTCTGTTGAGCCGAGGAGGGCAGCTCGACAGAGAAGGTGTTCTGGTCTCAGTATGCTAAGGCCGGACACCCCGTGCCCCTGAGCAACCAGCTGAAGCAAGTGGTCGAGCTCCACAAGGCGGCCGAACAGGCCATGAAGGGCCTCATAGTTTGGTTGTGGCCTGGAGAGGCTCTGCCTGGGAGCTATTTCGTTCTGGTGCGGCAGCTGCTGGGGGCCTGTCCAAGGCTCGATGTCATCAAGCGCTCCATCTGTATTGAAGGTGCCCGTAGGGCCCTTGCCCGTGCTAAGGTGCACTGGGGAAAGCTGGATGCTGAGAAGCTTGTGAAGGACAGGCCACCACCGGGGAAAGAGCATCACAAGCCCGAGAATTATTATAAGGATGTTCTGAAGGGTGCCTGCCTTATGGCGGATGAATGTTCTAGGGATGTAATTTTTGAGTAAAACTCGCTCGTTTTGTCCTGTGCGCTGAAAACTTGTTCATATGCGCTAAGCAATGCTGTTTGAATTTAAAATATTACCTTCTGTGCGGCTGTTTATCAATTCTGAGAGATGGCGAGTCGTCAGCTTCTGCCCCCGTGCCGCTAGTGCTGGGGTGTTTGGGGATAAACCTGAGCGCTCTTTTTCCCATGTTTGGGTCCTTCGAGGGAGGCGCTCAGCCCAGCGAACAAGGCAATCGGACTATAATGCGTGAACACTCTCACTTAGCCATAGAATTCTATAATTTTAAATTTTGGCGAAGCCCCTGGTATTCGAAGGACCGAGTTCGGGGCGCTATCCACGCCTTGGCCGGACAGAGCCGACTCCTCGCTCTTAGCGGCATAAGTCTTTAGGGACTCGAAAAAACCTCTCGAATAGCGACCAACTCTCGCTTCATCATGATAGTCAGTTTTAGCTTTCTCTACTGAGGTGCTCGACCCAGCTCAACTGGGGCACAATCGCAGTAGTTCTCCTAGTGCTACCTTAGCCGATATAGCGGAACGTAAGGCACCAAAACATAGGAGCCGGGCAATCCCAACATTTGACCAAAGACATGATTCGGAGCCGATGCATATAATGCTATAAGTTCGGGGTGCCACACTTGTTAAAGTGTTCGGACTTCTGACACCATATTGAGGGGTACTAAAGCCCCTGGCGTATTTTGGCCGTACCAAAGTGTACAGGTGCAACATGTCGTTAAGGAACATATATTTGTAAAAAGTAATGCAAAAGATAGACAAAAGCTATGCATTGTTTATTAAAAAGGGGTGCGATCAAAGCAGAATGATACAAATAATGCGATAAGCAAAAGGTTGGACTATTTAACATGTCCGTTCCAGGGGCAGGCTGCGGAATGATATGCGAAACAGGTATACTGCTCGTGATAGAGACCACCTGGGAGTTCCGTAATGCGGCATGGCTTGTCTGCTTCCCAGGTTCTTGCATCGTTTGTGCAGCAATTGAACTGCCGAATAGGCCTTCCGAAGAATGGAGTCCTGAAAGTAAGAGAAAATTAAAGAATCTGCAGCCCCTGGTGCGGTCTAAGCCGTGTTTCGGGCGAGCCGTGATGGTGCCCCTCCCCCTGTACCCATGGTATTTCTAGAGCGTAGTTATGTACGCGAAGCACTGGTGTTGCATTTTTGCGAGGGCTGGGGTTGGGGCCGCATTGCTCTGCCTGCTCGGAACGTGCTAGGCGGTCTTGTTGTAGGTTACTCCGGGTGCGCTTGACGGTGTCCGTACGTTTAATGACCGGACTGGAGAATTGCCTGGAGAGGCTGCTTTGTGCTTCCGCTGCAAGGGCCGCCGTGTGCTCCTCCGTTCGGAGGGAGCGTTCGGTGTTTCCATTGACCGTAATTACTCCTTGAGGGCCTGGCATCTTGAGCTTAAGGTATGCGTAGTGCGGTACCGCATTGAACTTGGCGAATGCGGTTTGCCCAAGCAGTGCGTGATAGCCACTGCGGAATGGGACTATGTCGAAGATTAACTCCTCGCTTCAGAAATTATCCGGAGATCCGAAGACCACTTCAAGTGTGACTAAGCCTGTACAGTTGGCCTCTACACCTGGTATTACGCCTCTAAAGGTCGTTTTGGTGGGCTTAATCCTCGAGGGATCTATGCCCATTTTCCGCACTATATCCTGGTAAAGCAGGTTCAGGCTGCTACCGCCGTCCATAAGGACTCTAGTTAGATGAAATCCGTCAATAATTGGGTCTAAAACCAATGTGGCGAATCCGCCATGACGGGCGCTAGTGGGATGGTCCCTTCAATCAAAGGTGATCAGGCAGGAGGACCATGAGTTGAACTTTGGCGTGACTGGCTCTACCGCGTATACGTCCCTTAACGCGCGCTTCCGCTCCCTCTTGGGGATGTGGGTTGCATATATCATGTTCACCGTCCACACTTGTGGGGGGAAACCCTTCTGTCCACTGTTGTTCGGTGGCCGGGGCTCTTCATTGTCATCGCTATGCAGCCCCTTGTCTTTATTTTCGGCATTTAACTTGCCTGCCTGCTTGAACACCCAACAATCCCTGTTGGTGTGATTGGCCAGCTTTTCGGGGGTGCCATGTATCTGGCACAAGCGGTCGAGTATTCGGTCCAAACTGGACGGCCCCCTAGGATTTCTATTGAATGGCTTTTCCCGCTGACCGGATTTATAGCCTCTGAATCTGGCATTAACTGTCGTATCCTTAGCATTGTCGCCGTTAATGCGGCGCTTTTGCTTGTTGCGGCGCAACCTGCCACTACTGTCCCTGGTATCCGAATTACCAGGGTTCTTGGTCATATTGTTGCTACGAGCAAGCCAGCTGTCTTCTCCCGCACAAAAGCGGGTCATGAGTGTCGTGAGTGCTGCCATAGATTTCGGCTTTTCCTGTCCAAGGTGCCGGGCAAGACACTCGTTGCGGATATTGTGCTTGAAGGCTGCTAGGGCCTCTGCGTCCGGACAGTCCACTATTTGATTTTTCTTTGTTAGGAACCGTGTCCAGAATTGCCTGGCTGATTCCTCTGGCTGCTGAATTACGTGGCTTAGGTCGTCGGCGTCTGGTGGTCGCACATAAGTGCCCTGGAAGTTGTCGAGGAATACGGCTTCCAGGTCCTCCCAACAACTGATTGATCCTGTTGGCAAGCTGTTAAGCCAATGCCGATCTGGTCCTTTAAGCTTGAGTGGGAGGTATTTGATGGCGTGGAGATCATCGCTGCGGGCCATGTGGATATGAAGGAGATACTCCTCGATCCATACCGCAGGATCTGTTGTGCCATCGTATGATTCGATGTTTACGGGTTTGAAACCCTCGGGGATTTGATGATCCATTACTTCGTCTATGAAGCATAGTGGGTGTGCGGCGCCTCTGTACTGGGCTATATCACGATGTAGCTCCAATGAGCTTTGTCTACTGTGTTCGGCCCTACCGGATTTGTGTCCGGCGTGACGGTTATCGTCTCGAGTTGTGGGGTGCCCACGCGATCCGTAGATCGATCTTGTTTGCCTTGCCTTGTCCTCCACCATATCTCGCAGGTCTGGCGCATTTTCCCGTGCCTTTGTACGGGGTGCGGCTTGAGTGGAGGGCCAAAAGGCCTCTCTGTCGCGGCCACGAGGTGGCCGGTCGGCCGTATCAAGTGCTGGTGATGTAGGTTTAAGTGCTTCCTCCTCTAATCGGGGTAGCAATCTACGCTTTGGGTAGCTCTTGGAGGGGCGTTCAAGTTTATGCTCTTCGGCCGCAAGGACTTCAGTCCATCTGTCGACTAGCAAATCTTGATCAGCTCTAAGCTGTTGTTGCTTTTTCTTAAGGCTTCTTGCCGTGGCCATAAGCATGCGTTGAAAACGCTCTTGCTCGACGGGATCCTCTAGCATGACGAATTCGTCATCGTCGAGGCTTGCCTCGTCTTCGGAGGGAGGCGTATAGTTATCGTCCTCAACCTCTCTGTCTGCCGCTCTCTCCTGAGGGCTGGCTTCTCCATCCTCCTGTGCTGAATCTTGCTGGAGGGGGTTTTCTTCGGCACTCTCCAGAGTATTATTATCTCCCATGCTGGAATCACTGTATTTGTTTTGGCGGGATTTTGAGCGGCGCCGCTGACGCCGGCGCTTAGGCTGTTTCTTGGAGGGGTCATCCTCCGCTGTTCCATCGCCATCTCCTTCTTTTGGGGTGTCCACCATGTATATGTCATATGACGAGGTGGCTTTCCAGGGCCCAATAGGCGCTGGTTCTTCATCGTCTCCTACATCGGCGTCCATACAGTCGATGTCTTCGAAGTCGAAGTCGAGCATGTCGGTTAAATTGCCGTTGGGACCGCAGCCCCTGAGGCGGCGTCCAACCACCCATCTTCGACCGGCGCAGTTGGCTCCGAATTAATGGTCGAAGCCGATGCGGGTGCGGCCTCCAGGGCACTGTTCGGCGGCAGAGCTAGATCATGCTCGTCGTGACAGTGCGGCGCGCTCGGCAGTGGGTCGAATTCGTCGAAGATCAAGTCCCCGTGGATGTCAGCCATGTAGTTTAAACTTCCAAATCTGACCTGACGGCCAGGGGCATAGCTTTCGATCTGCTCCAGATGGCCAAGTGAATTGGCCCGCAGTGCGAAGCCGCCGAAGACGAAGATTTGTCCGGGGAGGAAGGTCTCTCCCTGGACTGCATCGCTATTGATGATCGTAGGAGCCATCAAGCCTAACGGTGACGGCACAGAGGAACTCTCAATGAAAGCACCAATGTCGGTGTCAAAACCAGTGGATCTCGGGTAGGGGGTCCCAAACTGTGCGTCTAGGCCGGATGGTAACAGGAGGCAAGGGACACGAAGTTTTACCCAGGTTCGGGCCCTCTTGATGGAGGTAAACCCTACGTCCTGCTTTATTAATATTGATGATATGGGTAGTACAAGAGTAGATCTACCACGAGATCGGAGAGACTAAACCCTAGAAGCTAGCCTATGGTATGATTGTTGTGTATGAATGTGTTGTCCTATGGACTAAAACCCTCCGGTTTATATAGACACCGGATAGGGATAGGGTTACATAGAGTCAGTTACAATGGTAGGAGATCTACATATCCGTATCGCCAAGCTTGCCTTCCACGCCAAGGAAAGTCCCTTCCGGACACGAGACGAAGTCTTCAATCTTGAATCTTTATAGTCCAGGGTCCGGCTGAAGGTATAGTCCGGCCATCCGGATACCCCCTAATCCAGGAGTCCGGCTGAAGGTATAGTTTTGTGACTCAAGGACCAAACCCTTTTCGACTCACATTCCAGAAGACCCTTCTTGGAAATTGATGTCAAAGGGGGAGAGAGATCACATCAAAGCTTAATAACATCAAAGGGGGAGAGTGCTTAATCACATCAAAGGGAGAGAGACCCCAAATGCTTGGTATTCAAGGAGGGAGAAGTCACATGTCTTGTTATGACCGTGTTGTTCTGATTTTCTTGTTTTGCTCTGATTTTCTTGTCCCTTTCTTCTCCCATTATCCATATAAGATTCAGGGGGAGAAAGACATATAAGGGAAGGAGATCTTCAAATTCATTGCATATTTTTAATCTTTGGCGACATGTCTATATCAAATAGAGTACCTAGTACTCACTTACTACATGTCATCGCAATCTTGGTACAGTTGTGGTTTCTCAAATTGCTTTATCCTATAGGTGTTCGTGTGTTATCTAACCTTATTTACTTAGGATCATCTATTCCAAAGCCACCTCAAGACCACAAGGTAAGTATATGCATCACACTCAAGTGCATGATGATCTCTTGCTGATGTACATATTGTTTGCAAGAAGGACTCATGAACATGAAGGTATATGTCCTGTATCTACACCATTTGCTCTTATGCATATAGCCAAGATACATGTAACTCATTGCTTGCTCTATCTTGCTTATGCATTCACATGCTCTTATATTCCATATTTACATGATTGCATACATGTAGGGGGAGCCTATGCATGTTACATGTCTTTCCAAAGATTTACTGATTATCCTTCATATGGAACCAAAAAGGGGGAGATTGAAAGCAAAAGTGCTCCCTTGGTGATTTTGGTAATTAATGTCAACATATCTCTTGTTGGACTAATACTTCTACCTAGTATATTTCAGATGTTCAACAGTGGAGTGGCATGGACAAGAAGATATGGAACCCCTTCAGGAAACTAAGGACAAGGATTGACAAAAGCTCAAGACTCTTCATTTTCATTTTAGTGATCCAAGATCACATTGAGTCCATAGGAAAAGCCAATACTATTAAAAGGGGATGAGGTGTTTCTTAATGGCTTGCTTGCTCAAAGTGCTTAGTGATATGCTCCAAAGCCCTCAATCACTTTCTCCTTTCCACATATGTCCCAAACCAAAAGTCAAACTCAGCCCCACCGATTTGATCTACCCAGCGCCACCGAGTTCACTTGACATAGACACTACCAGAAACCCTAATCAGTTCGGTCTCACCGATGGGATCTTGGTCTCACCGATGGGATCTCGGTCTCACCGAGATGGGCTTCCAAACTCTCTGCTACATGTTGCAATAATGTCGCTCACACCAATATATGCAATCGGTCCCACCGAGTTTGCTTGACCAACTCTCTGTTTTTCTTATTACCAAAATCGGTCCCATCAAGTTTGTGTAATTGGTCAAGCTGAGTTGAGGTTTTACCCTAACCCTAGCACATCAGTCCCACTAAGTTGATCATATCGGTCCCACAGAAAACTCTAACATTCACATTCTGAACCATATCAGTCTGACAGAGTTTCTTGATTCAGTCCCACCAAGTTTGGTGAATTGTGTGTAATGGCTAGTTTTTGTGTGGAGGCTATATATAACCCTCCACTGATCCTCCATTCATGGAGAGAGCAATCAGAATGTCCCTACACTTCTACCATTCATTTTCTGAGAGAGAACCACCTACTCATGTGTTGAGACCAAGATATTCCAATCCAACTACAAGAATCTTGATCTCTAGCCTTCCCCAAGTTGCTTTCCACTCAAATCATCTTTCCGCCAAATCCAAATCTGTGAGAGAGAGAGTTGAGTTCTAGGGAGACTATCATTTGAAGCACAAGAGCAAGGAGTTCATCGTCAACACACCATCTATTACATTTTGGAGAGTGGTGTCTCCTAGATTGGTTAAGTGGCACTTGGGAGCCTTCGTCAAGATTGTGGACTTGAACCAAGGAGTTTGTAAGGGAAAGGAGATCGCCTACTTCGTGAAGATCTACCCAAGTGAGGCAAGTCCTTCGTGGGCGATGGCCATGTGGGATAGACAAGGTTGCTTCTTCGTGGACCCTTCATGGGTGGAGCCCTCCGTTCGTGGGTTGAAGTCTCTATCAACATGGATGTACGATAGCACCACCTATCGGAACCACACCAAAAATCTCCGTGTCTCCAATTGCGTTTGCACACTCCAATCCCATTCCTTTACTTTCTTGCAAGGTGCATGCTTTACTTTCTGCTGCTCATATACTCTTGCCATGCTTGCTTGAAATGTATTATGAATGTTTAAACTTGTGCTAAAA
Source organism: Triticum urartu (assembly GCF_003073215.2). Classification (NCBI taxonomy): domain Eukaryota; kingdom Viridiplantae; phylum Streptophyta; class Magnoliopsida; order Poales; family Poaceae; genus Triticum; species Triticum urartu. The sequence goes on from NC_053025.1 coordinate 72,300,208, forward strand.
CTCCACCTTAACTTAAAGAAATTAAAAACTACTACTTTTCTTTGTTGAGGGTCTAATCACCCCCCTCTAGACACCTCTTCTCGATCCTACAATTATGGGCAATAAAAAGAAGGCTGCAGAGTTCTTACTTACCATCCTTCAGTTCGCTGTTGTCTTGGATAAAGTGTAAAAAAATAGTTTAATTGCCATCTTTTGACCTATTTTACTAACAATCTTTATCAGCTTCCTCACTTGATGCTAGTTCATCGATATCTCATTTCCCCATACACAGAAAGGGTCGAAGCGCGGATCTTTACCAATGACATATGTACCTAAAAGCACCAAGTTAATATTAGAAGATACCCCGCAATTGCACAATGATGTAGTACAACACTCTTTTATAATATCTTATAACATCCAATATACTCACATATTACATGAATTAACATCTTATATTATGGGTAAGAAGGAGTTTATTGCATTCTTACAAATTAACGGCGGATTAAGTGCTGCTGTATCCATGGGTTAGAGTTAGGTTGAGCTAGCTCGGGCTCAAATAGCCCTAAAGTATATCCAAACATGAGGGCTAGTTTGAGCTAGTTGCATCAAACCCACCCAAAAAAATACCCAACACAAGAGGTGCTAATTGGAGCTAGTTCTCCTAGTGCATTTATTATCAATCTAACTCTGCCATCCTTACACCTTTCTGGATGGAGTTAGTTCAGGGTTAGTCATGAGCTAGAAACTAAATCGAAGCTCTAGCTAAGTTGAGTATCCAAACAGGGATGTGTTGTTGTTGTTGTTGGTGGTGGTGGTCTTGTTGTTGTTGTTGGTGGTGGTGTTGATGTTGCTGTTGCTGTTGTTGTTGCTGTTGTTGTTGTTGTTGTTGTTGTTGTTGTTGTTGCTACTATTGTTGCCGCTGTTGCGGTTGCTGTTGCTGCTGCAGCAGCTGCTGCTGTTGGTGTTGTTATTGTTGTTGTTGTTGTTGTTGCTGTTGCTGTTGCTGTTGCTGTTGCTGTTGCTGTTGTTGTTGTTGTTGTTGTTGTTGTTGTTGTTGTTGTTGCTGTTGTTGTTGCTGTTGTTGTTGTTGTTGTTGTTGTTGTTGTTGTTGTTGTTGTTGCTGCTGTTGCTGCTGTTGTTGTTGTTGTTGTTGTTGTTGCTGTTGCTGTTGTTGTTGGTGCTGTTGCTGTTGATGTTGTTGCTGCTGTTGCTGTTGTTGTTGTTGTTGTTGTTGTTGTTGCTGTTGCTGTTGTTGTTGCTGTTGCTGTTGTTGTTGTTGTTGTTGCTGTTGTTGTTGCTGTTGTTGTTGTTGTTGCTACTGCTGCTGCTGCTCTTGTACGTATATCTAGACATCATCAGAACATTAAGGTAACACTCTTCCTTGTTGCTATGTAGCCTAGGATTGCATATTTACACATTAAGTACAATGCATGTTGCTATGTAGCCTCGGATATATTACATATGGCCCTAGTTAACCTAACGATAAATGAGTTACAAATATATTCAGTTAAAAGTCCGATTCGCCGATTAGTCCCTTATCAGCCCCCGCCCTATATGGTACCAGCTACTGGTATCCTGAACAGTGAGTATATATAACCCTTGGGATGAAACTAACCTCGATCGAAAATAACAGTCGTTCCCAAAAATGTCCTGTGTAGGTACGACGAGAGGCATGTTAAGCACAACAAGCTAAACATCAACCAAAATTATCCATGACGGACAAAATAATCTCCAAAAGATAGCTTCAGTGTGCAGGTTTAAGCATGCTGGCAAAGCAAAACAAGTGGAAAGTGGTGTTAACTGCAACAGGCCTAACATTTAACAACAAGCAAACATAGTTATTCAAACTGGTATTGTGCCAGCCTAAGTACACTGGTTATTATTAAATAAAAATGGAAAGGCGTGTTAACTACAAGATGCAGCAACCAAATCTAGTGATTCATAGTGGTATAGTTGAAATTGGTACTAATGAAATTGAACTGCATAGTTCATACTTGCACATATAGAACATCACGTTGTGAATAACTGGAATAAACAAGGCATACTACAAACATCCAAAGATAGTATTTGAAACTGGACATATGCTAACTACAAATAACCGAACAATCAAAAACTTTAAAAGAGCCATATGCTAGCTATAACAGGCTTAACAACAAGCAAATATATGCATTCCTATCGGTATGTTTAAAACTGGATTGATGAAATGTACTGCACAGTAAATAATTGCACATATAGAGCATCACATTGTGAACAACTCAAATAAACAAGGCATACCGCAAACAACCAAATATAGCAATTAAAACTGGACATATTCTCACTACACTACAAAAGGGACTCGACAAAATAAATCGTGGGTTTCCCCCTGTGAAGAGGCACGACAAAACAAATCATGGGTTTCCTCACTTGTCACAGATGGGCTCGTTCTCGTGGGAAGAGAATAGACCCTGGATGCGCTACATGTTGTCGCAGATGGGCTCCTTCCCCTTGGAAGAGCACGACTATAGGGTGCCCTCCCTAATGTCGCGGACGGGCTCTTTCCCCTTGGAAGAGCAGATGGGCTCTTTCTCCTTGGAAGAGCCAAAGAGGGTGCCCTCCTCATGGTCGCCGTCAATGAGGCCTGACTTGGAAGCTGTGGATCCCAAGCCAGCGTCGCAGAACGTGTCCTTCAGAAATGACAGAAGGGGCTCGATGGCGATGTAGGATGGAAAATTATTGACAGCGAGTGTCAGTGTCAAAACCGGTGGATCTCTGGTAGGGCACATCCAGAACTGTGCGTCTAAGGCAGATGGTAACAGGAGGCAGGGGACACGATGTTTTACCCAGGGAGGTAAAACCCTACGTCCTACTTGATTTATTCTTGATGATATGAGTATTACAAGAGTTGATCTACCACGAGATCAAAGAGGCTAAACCCTATAAGCTAGCCTATGGTATGATTGTATGTTGTCCTACGGACTAAAACCCTCCGGTTTATATAGACACCGGAAGGGGCTAGGGTTACACAAGGTCGGTTACAAAGGAGGAGATATACATATTCGTACTTCCTAGCTTGCCTTCCACGCCAAGTAGAGTCCTATGCGGACACGATACGAAGTCTTCAATCTTGTATCTTCATAGTCCAACAGTCCGGCCAAGGGATATAGTCCGGCTGTCCGAAGACCCCCTAATCCAGGACTCCCTCAGTAGCCCCTGAACCAGGCTTCAATGGCGATGAGTCCGGCGCGCAGTATTGTCTTCGGCATTGCAAGGCGGGTTCCTCCTCCGAATACACCATGGAAGAATTTGAATACAAGGATAGTGTCCGACCCTGCAAAATAAGTTCCACATACCATCGTAGAGAGAATAATATTTCCACAAATCTAATCTGCTGACTTGTTTTGTCAACATGACATTATGCCATGGCCCGGTGATTATTCGAACCGTTTCCTTTAACTAGCCCCGCACATAACGTGAGGCAGTTTCTTGACATGTCTTGTCAAACAGAGATCGTGTTCCCCTTATTACGGGATTCTCATCAATACGGGCGTGGGTAACCCAACTATGCCATCAATTACGGTGCTTGGGGGGCTAAGAGAGTTTTATCAGGCTAGTGGGGGCGCATAGTTTTGGCCGCCCTTATAAAGGGATAAGGTTTAGCCTTTTTCTACCCACGCCTTCTTCCTCCTTGCTCATCCATTCTTGCGCACTCGAGCTCCAACGCCCAAGTCCACATCCTTCCCCTCAACCTTCTCCAACCATGTCCGGAGCGGGAGGCAAATGGATGGCTTCCTCCGTTATGGAGGGACACATCAAGAAGCTGTGCGGAGCCGGATACTTAGCCGTGAATATCGCGCATCGGCTGCCCGCTGCGCGGCAGATCGTTCCTACCCCCGAACCTCACGAGAGGGTAGTTTTCCTCCACCACTTCCTCCGCGGACTGGGGTTTCCCCTCCATCCATTCGTTCATGGTCTCATGTTCTACTATGGGCTAGACTTCCATGATCTGGCCCCGAACTTCATCCTCAACATTTCGGCGTTCATAGTCGTGTGTGAGGCTTTCCTCCGCATCCGGCCCCACTTCGGCCTGTGTTTAAAGACCTTCAATATCAAGCCGAAGGTGGTGGGAGGCCAACAAGCAGAATGCGGCAGAGCCATGGTGGGCAAGATGCCCAATGTTATATGGCTCGAAGGCTCCTTCGTGGAGACCATAAAGGGGTGGCAATCGGCGTGGTTCTACATCACCGAGCCGCGCGACACCAACTGGGTGGCTGCCCCGAGTTTCGATCCGGAATCCCCACGCGGCTCACCTCCTAAAAAGAGAAGGGCCTGTCCTGGGGTTCATCGGTGGAGCTGGACGGACTCCAGAAATGTATCCAGAATATGGCAAGCAAGAAGCTCAAGCTTTTCATCATAGTCCAAGTCATGCTCATCCGCCGAATCCTCCTGTGTCAACAACGGGATTTCAACCTATGGGAGTTCGACCCGGCCCAGCACCAGACTCTGAGCGAGCTCTTCGACACGACACACAAAGACGTCTGGAGGGTTCTGTTCAAGGGCGCCGAGGTCCCTCCCTCTCTCACCAAAGACCGCAGGATAAGCGCAAAGCGCCGAGCACATTCGTTGAGTTCTATACATCCGGTAGGATATTTTATTTCCCCTAGCTTAATCATGTGCAGGGTTTGAGCTCCATGCCTTTGACATGACTGGGTGGAGACGTCGGGGCATATTAACTGTCCGGCCCCTCTGCCCGAAGACACTACGGACACTCTCCTAACGGAGATGCTGACTCCGGCTCCTTACAAGGTGTCGGAGAAGACCAAGAAGGCCAAGGGAACCCGAAAGAATTCCCGACGCCAGGTGTTATCGGACTCATCGTCCGATAACTCCGCGACACACTCCTCCCCCGAAGACGAGGAGGAAGATGAAGATGCTCCCCCTCCAGTCGGGGAGAAAAGAAAAGGAAGGCCGCCCCAACAGGGGGGGCCGAAGGGTCCAAGAAGGGAAGGACCCTCCTTCCGGACTACTCCACCACCGCCGCTGTAGGCGAAGACGAGTGGCTGCTCAGGACCAAGCCCCTGGCGAAGTCGTAAATATTCGGATGCCAGAGTAATTCATAGCATACCTTTGTCGCACCGCTTCTCCTAATGCCGAATTATGATTATGCAGAACACCACGAGCCCGTATCGACGTATCGTCGGACGGCTCCCTAGGCTCATCGGATATGGATAGCGATCTACTTCCGACCGCCACCTCCCCTTGCCCTACGGACAACACCGAGGTATTGTCTCAAGAGGCACCGGGTTGAGGGGAGACAGTCCCGGAGGCGCCTCGAGGCGACCTCCCGGATTCCGGGAGCAGAGGGAGCAAGGCTCCCGAGGGCTCCGAGTTCGGCCCTCAGCCGAACACCGCGCCGGAACCTCCAGTGGTTCCGGACACAGGAAGGCGGCCTCCTTCCAAAAGGGGCAAGACGCCTGTGCCGGTGACCTCTGTCCATCCAGAGGCACCAGACACTCTGCTGGGAGCGCTTCGCAGCGCTTCCATTGACGAAGAGCACTGCACTACTATGAGTGCGGTGATCCAAAAGGTTCATTCCGCCAAGAGCGGACTGGCTGAAGCCTGTGCCAGCCTTCTGACAGGCTTTGAGGTAAGTATATAGGAAAAATATTACCGCATAGACAGTAGCCCCTGATGCTCTGTTCGATGTTCACAAAGAAAAGCCGAACAGAGGATCAAACAATATTGTAGGAGTCTAATATAAGTATGTCAATATGCGTATGTAGGCTTCGCTGCTGGCCTCTGCTGCACTGACTGCGGAGGTCGCCGCACTGAAGCAGGACCTCGAAGGGTCCAAGGAAGAGCTCGGCCTTGCCAAGAGGCAGCTCGAGGAGAACAAAGGTAACTAGTACCTAGTCTATGGATATATATATATATAAAGAATGTTATTGCAAAATGACAGGATCATCGTAAATTTGCCAGGGGCCACGACCGAGGTGGCGACCCTGAAGCAAGCGCTATCCGAGGACGAAAACAAAGCGGCCAAGGAGCGCACCGAGCGGGAAAGGCATGAGGCACGGGTGGGCGAGGTGCAGCAAGAGCTCCACGCTCTCGTGACGAAGCACGAAGCGTTGGAGCTTGACTTGAAGACGCGAGAGTCCGAGCTTGCCACCGCCCTTGAAAGTGCAAAGAGTGCCAAGGCCGAAGCACAGAAGGCCCTCCAGGAGATTGATGCGATGAAGAAGATAGCAGCGAGTAAGGCATTCTATATGCAAAGGAAGCATGTGAAAGTGAATTACTTGTTACTTACCCGAATCCGGAGCTCTCCAGGAGCATTCACAGATTTGCCCGGCAGCGTGTCGAATTCCGCACAGTTTTACCAGGCCGAGGAGGGAAGCTCAACGGAGAAGTTGTTCTGGTCTCAGTATACTAGGACCGAACACCCGATGCCTCTGAGCGACTAGCTGAAGCAACTGGTCGAGCTGCACAAGGCGGCCGAACAGGCCATGAAGGGCTTTATAGTCCGGATGTGACCTGGCGACGCCCTTCCCAACAGCTACTTCGGCCTGGTGAGGCGGCTTGTGGATGCATGCCCACGGCTTGAAGTCATCAAGCGGTCTGTCTGCATCGAAGGTGCACGCCGTGCTTTCGCCCGTGGGAAAGTGCAATGGGCCAAGATGGACGCCGTGAAGCTGGTGAAGGAAGGGCCGCCGCAGGGCAAGGAGCATCACCACCCCAAGATGTACTATGAGGTTGTCCTGAAGGGTGCTCGTCTCATAGCAGACGAGTGTACGAAAGATGTAATATTTGAGTAAACTTGCTCGTGTGATCCTGTATTACGGAAACTTTTTCATATGCGCTATGCAATGCTTCTCTAAATTTAAAATATTACCTTCTATTCGGTTGTTTATCAAATCTGAGAGATGGCTAGTCGTCGGCTTCTGCCCCATGCCATGAGTGCCGGGGTGTTCGGGATAAACCTGAGCACTCTTGTTCCCATTGTTGGGTCCTTCGAGGGAGGTGCTCAGCACAACGAACAAGGCAATCGGACCATAATGTGTTATCACTCACACTTAGCCATAGAATTCTATAATTTTAAATTTTGGCGAAGCCCCTAGTATTCGGAAGGCCGAATTCGGGGCGCGATACACGCCTTAAGCCGGACAGGGCCGACTCCTCGCTCTAAGTGGCATAAGTCTTTAAGGACTTAAAACCTCTCGAACAGCGACCAGTCTCTCGCCTTATCATGACAGTCAGTTTTAGCTTTCTCTACTGAGGTGCTTAGCCCAGTAGAACCGGGGCACAATCGCAGTAGTTCTCCAAGTGCTACCTTAGCCGATATAGTGGAACGTAAGGTACCAAAACATGGGAGCCGGGCAAACCCAACAATTGACCCAAGACATGATTCGGAGCTGATGCATATAATGCTATAAGTTCGGGGTGCCGCACTGTCGAAAGTGTTCGGACTTCTCACGCTGTATTATGGGGTATGCTTAAGCCCCTAGCGTATTGGCCGTACCAGAGTGTACGGGTGCTAGATGTCGTGAATGAACATATATATAAAAAGGAGGAATGCAATAATAGTCTTAATGCTATGCATTGTTTATTCAAAAAGGTGCATTAAAGCAGAATGACATGTCCCTTCCAAGGGCAAGCTGAGGAATACTATTAAAGCAAATATTTCACTCGTTATCGTAATCCACCTGGGAGTTCCGTGGTGTGACGTAGCTTTCTGCCTCCTTGGTTGCTGCATTATGTGTTCGGCAATCATGCTGGCGGACAGGGTTTCCAGAGAATAATGTCCTGAAAGAGAAAAATAACAAAGCGGGAAGCCCCTAGTGTGGTTTAAGCCGCGTATTGGGGCGTTTCGTAGTTGTGCCCCCCTCCCCGCCTGTGCCCATGGTATTTTTAATGCGTAATTATGTATGCGTGGAACGAATTTCGCCATTTGGCTGGGTCCGGGGTGGGGGCCGCATTGCTATGCGAGCTCGGGAAGTGCCAGGCGGTCCAGTTGCCGATTACTCCAGGCGCGCTTGAAGTTGTCCAGGTCCTTAATCGCCGAACTAGTGGATTACCTTAAGAGGCTGCTTTGCGCTTCTGCTGTGATGGCCGCAGTGTGCTCCTCCGTGTGGAGAGAGCGCTCTGTGTTTCCATTGACTGTGATTACCCCCCCGAGGTCCTGGCATCTTGAGCTTGAGATATGCATAATGCGGTACCACATTGAATCTTGCAAATGCGGTTCGCCCGAGCAGTGCATCGTAGCCACTGCGGAACGGGACTATGTCAAAGATTAATTCTTCGCTTCGGAAGTTATTCGGAGATCCGAAGACCACTTCCAGTGTTACTGAGCCTGTGCAACGGGCCTCTACACCTGGTATGACGCCTTTAAAGGTCATTTTAGTGGGTTTGATCCTTGAGGGGTCTATACCCATTTTGCGCACTGTGTCCTTATAAAGCAGGTTCAGGCTGCTGCCGCCGTCCATTAGGACCCGAGTGAGGTGAAATCCGTCAATGATTGGGTCTAGGACCAGTGCGGCGAATCTGCCATGACGGATGCTAGTGGGGTGGTCCCTGCGATCGAAGGTGATCGGATAGAAGGACCATGGGTTGAACTTGGGGGTGACTGGCTCCAACGCATATACGTCCCTGAGTGCATGCTTCCGCTCCCTCTTGGGGATGTTGGTTGCGTATATCATGTTCACCGTCCGCACTTGTGGGGGAACCTCTTCTATCCTCCGGTGTTCTGTTGCCGGGGCTCCTCCTCGTCATCGCTATGTGACCCCTTATCTTTGTTTTCGGCATTTAACTTGCTGGCCTGCTTGAACACCCAACAGTCCCTGTTGATGTGGTTGGTTGGCATATTCGGGGTGCCGTGTATTTGACACGAGCGATCGAGTATATGGTCCAAACTGGACGGGCCTAGAGTGCTTCTTTTGAATGGCTTTTTCCGCTGACCGGGTTTAGAGCCTTTGGATCCGGCATTGACTGTCGTATCCTCGATATTGTCGCTGTTAATGCGGCACTTATGCTTGTTGCGACGTGACCTGCCATTGTCGTCCTTGGTATCCGAAGTACCATGGTTCTTTTATATGTTATTACTGCGAGCCAACCAACTGTCTTCTCCCGCGCAACAGCGGGTCATGAGTGTCGTGAGGGCTGCCATAGATTTCGGCTTTTCCTGACCAAGGTGCCGGGATAGCCACTCGTCGCGGATGTTGTGCTTGAAAGCTGCTAGGGCCTCTGCATCCGTACAATCGACGATTTGATTTTTCATTGTTAGGAACCATGTCCAGAATTGCCTGGACAATTCCTCTGGCTGCTGAATTATGTGGCTCAAGTCATCGGCATCTGGTGGTCGCACGTAAGTGCCCTGAAAGTTGTCGAGGAATGCGGCTTCTAGATCTTCCCAATAGCCAATGGACTCTGCTGGCAAGCTGTTGAGCCAATGCCGAGCTGGTCCTTTGAGTTTGAGTGGGAGGTATTTGATGGCGTGTAGGTCATCACCGCAGGCCATGTGAATGTGCAGGAGGAAATCCGCAATCCATACCGCAGGATCTGTTGTGCCGTCGTATGATTCTATATTTACGGGTTTCAAACCCTCTGGGATTTGATGATCCATTACTTCGTCTGTGAAGCATAAGGGGTGTGCGGCGCCTCTGTACTGGGCTATATCGCGACGCAGCTCGAATGAGTCTTGCTCACTGTGTTCGGCCCGGCCGGACTTACTTTTAATATATCCGGCGTGACGATTATCGTCTTGCATAGCGGCGCGCCCTCGTGATCCATAGATCGATCTTGCATGTTTTGCTTTGTCCTCCAATATGTCTCGCAGGTCTGGCGTATTTCCCCATGCCTTTTTATTTAAATAACGTCGGGGTGCGGGCTGAGCTTTTTGGTGGAATGTCTCTCTACCGCGGCCACGAGGTGGCCGATCAGCCGCGTCATACGCCGGGGATGTAGGTTTTGGTGCTTCCTCGTCCAGTCGGGGTAGCAGCCTGCATTTTGGGTAACTCTTGGAGGTGCGTTCGAGTTTATACTCTTCGGCCGCCAGGACGTCAGTCCATCTGTCAGCTAGCAAATCTTGATCAGCTTGAAGCTGCTGCTGCTTTTTCTTAAGGCTATTTGTCGTGGCTATAAGCCGGTGCTTGAAGCGTTCTTGTTCGATGGGATCCTTTGGCACGACGAATTCGTCAACGCCAAGGCTTGCCTCGTCTTCGGAGGGGGCATGTAATTATCATCCTCCGCCTCTCCGCCTGTCGCTCTCTCAGGAGGGCTGGCTCCTCCATCCTCCTGTTCTAAATCTTGCCGGAGGGGATTGTTGTTGTCTTCGGCACTGTCCGCAGTGCTATTATCTCCGGTGCTGGTATCACCACTTTTGCCCTGGCGGGACTTAGAGCGGCGCCGCTGACGCAGGCGCTTGGGTTGCTTCTTGGAGGGGTCATCCTCCGTTGTCTCATCACCATTGCCTTCTTTGGGTGTGTCCACCATGTATATATCGTATGATGTGGTGGCTGTCCAATGCCCTGTGGGCAGTGGTTCCTCTTCGACTCCCGCATCTTCGTCCATAACGTCGATGTCTTCGGAGTCGAAGTCGATCATGTTGGTTAAGTCATCGACAGTGGCTACTAAGTTGGTGGTGGGTGGGCGGCGAATTTCTTCGTCATCCGCATCCCAATCCTGCCGGACATAGTTCGGCCAGGATCCTTCTGACAAGGAAAGAGACCTTAATGAGTTCAGTATATCGTCGAAGGGCGAGTGCTGAAAAATATCCGCGGAGGTAAACTCCATGATCGGCGCCCAAACAGATTCGATAGGAATGGGCGCAGGCAGTTCGGAGTCCGTGGTCGGAGAAGGATCCGGCAGTTTGGCAACACGGCACTTGTGAAGGGTAAGGTCGATATTCGGCTCGATCGCCGCAGAGGGTACGGCCTCCGCGACAGGGTCTATCCACCCGTCCACGGATGGCGAAACTGGCTCCGAATTGAGGGTCGGAGCGGCTGCCGGTGCGATCTCCTGAATACGGTCCGATGGTAGAGCTAAATCGTACTCATCATGACCGCGTGGCGCACAAGGCAGGGGCTTGAATCCGTCAAAGATCAAGTCTCCGCGGATATCGGCCGTGTAGTTTAAGCTTCCAAACCTGACCTGGTGGCCAGGGGCGTAACTTTCGATCTGCTCCAGATGGCCAAGCGAGTTGACCCGCAGTGCGAAGCCGCCGAACACAAAGATCTGTCCGGGGAGAAAAATCTCACCCTAGACTGCATCGCTATCGATGATCGTACGAGCCATCAAGCCTAACGGCGACGACACAGAGGAACTCTCAATGAAAGCACCAATGTCGGTGTCAAAACCGGCGGATCTCGAGTAGGGGGTCGCGAACTGTGCGTCTAAGCCGGATGGTAATAGGAGGCAGGGGACACGATGTTTTACCCAGGTTCGGGCCCTCTTGATGGAGGTAAAACCCTACGTCCTGCTTGATTTATTCTTGATGATATGAGTATTACAAGAGTTGATCTACCACGAGATCAGAGAGGCTAAACCCTAGAAGCTAGCCTATGGTATGATTGTATGTTGTCCTACGGACTAAAACCCTCCAGTTTATATAGACACCGGAAGGGGCTAGGGTTACACAAGGTCGGTTACAAAGGAGGAGATATACATATTCGTACTACCTAGCTTGCCTTCCACGCCAGGTAGAGTCCTATCCGGACACGAGACGAAGTCTTCAATCTTGTATCTTCATAGTCCAACAGTCTGGCCAAAGGATATAGTCTGGCTGTCCGAAGACCCCCTAATCCAGGACTCCCTCGGCGAGCTAGAGGATATCAGCGACGGGGCCATGGATGAGATCGACGGTGGTTGAACCCGAGGGGCTGGGGGTGGGCCACTTAACCTGTGACAAAGCCCGCCTCAGGCCGTCGCTGTCGATGACCTCGATGTCGTAGCCGACGTCTGTGACATGCCCGCATACTCTAGCCCGCTACTTGAGTGCCTGCCGCTAGTAATGGTCGTCAGCTTCCTCGGCGACGTCGGGCGAAGAGACCGTGATACACCTCTTTTGGGCCAGTCGCTCCTCAAGCTCCATGGGAAGCGTAGCCAGGCTTAGGCTACAACACTATGGAGTGGGGGATCGGGATGGGGATGGGGATCTTTGGGAAAGGGGGCATTTGACAGGCATCATCTAAGAAACTCACGGTGGCCTGGGTATGTGGATCGGTGGGTAAGCTGCACGGGCAAACCGGCAGATGTTGACAATGGAGGCCTTGCGGCGGCGGCGATGGGGACCTTGCTAGGGTTTCGAGCGAGGGAGGGGTGTGTGTGTGTGTGTGCGCGCCCGATGAGGTTTTGGTGTGTGTGGGGGAGGGCAGGGGGTGTGTTTGAGGACATGACATGGGTACTGAAAATTTTACTATGCGGGAGTTAAACGCGGGAGTGAAATGCCGGGGCTATTGAAATTTTTGATGATGGTGCATCGCACACGGTCCGGATGTAACAACCATGTGTTATGAAATGGAAAAACCCTCGAGGCGGGCAGATATTTTCGAGGGATGCATGCGGGATTGGGAACAAGAAACATCACACATGGTCAAAACACAATAAAAATGTGTTATCAAACAGAAAAAAGCTGCAGGCGGGTAGATATTTTTGAGAGGGGAAGCCTCATGCCCTCATGGAGCCCAATGTACTGTGCGGATGTGTGCATGACAGGGGCACCGGCATGGCACATGGTTAGTTTGAGTGAACCGTGTATGTTGCATCATCCGACTTGTCTAATGTTCATAAATTTGGCAAAAATGATGCGAGAGAGAGTCAGAACATGAACCCTCTTGCATGTGGACCAAATTTATGTATGAAAAGGGTGGTTTGATGTTCCAATACCAAATGCAACTTCGATGTGGTACCTATCTTGCAAAGCGCATGGTATTGCTTGCCCCCCACCCTCGTGTCGGCACGAAGGGAATCCTAAGCTATGAATGCATGCCCCTCCCCATCGAGGTTCACCTAGCAAAGCACGAAGTAGCTAGTGATGACCGACAAGTATAGGTGATCAATTGTAGCTCTTTTTGATAAGTAAGAGTGTCGAACCCAACGAGGAGCAGAAGGAAATGACAAGTAGTTTCTAGTAAGGTGATGTCTGCATGTGCTGAAATTGTAAGTAGCAGGGTAGTTTGATAGCAAGATAATTTGTAATGAGCAAGTAACAATAGTAGTAACAAAAGCTCAGCAAGGTAGCCAAATCCCTTTGAGGCAAAGGACAGGCCAAAACGGTCTCTTATAATGAGCAAAGCATTCTTGAGGGTACACGGCAATTTCATCTAGTCACTTTCATCATGTTGGTTCGATTCGTGTTCGCTACTTCGATAATTTGATATGTGCGTGGACTGGTGCTTAGGTGTTGTTCTTACTTGAACAAACATCCTACTTATGATTAACCCTCCTGCAAGCATCCGCAACTAAAAGAAAAGTATTAAGAATAAATTCTAACCATAGCATTAAACTTTGGGATCCAATCGGTCCCATACGGAATAGCGCATAAACTGGGGCTTAAGCTTCTGTCACTCTCGCAACCCATCATCTAATTGCCTTAGGCCTAAATATGGTGAAGTGTCATGTAGTCGACGTTCACATGACACCACTAAGGGAATCACAACATACATATTCTCAAAATATCGAACATATATCAAATTCACATGATTACTTGCAACATGATTTCTCCCATGACCTCAAGAACAAAGGTAACTAATCACAAATGATAAACATGCTCATGATCAGAGGGGTATTAAATAGCATATTGGATCTGAACATATAATCTTCCACCAAATAAACCATATAGTAATCAACTACAAGATGTAATCAACACTACTAGTCACCCACAAGTACCAATCTATAGTTCCGGTAACAAGATTGAACACAAGAGATGAACTAGGGTTTGAGAGGAGATGGTGTTGTTGAAGATGTTGATGGAGATTGCCCTCCCCAAGATGGGAGAGTTGTTGGTGATGATGATGACGATGATTTCCCCCTCCGGGAGGGAAGTTCCCCCGACGGAATCGCTCCGCTGGAGGGCAAAAGTGCTCCTGCCCAAGTTCCGCCTCGAGGTGGCGACGCTTTGTCCCGAAAGTCCTCCTCTTATTTTTTTCTAGGTCAAAATGACTTACATACCAAAAGATGGGCACTGGAGGTGGGTCGAGGAGGCAACAACCCCCCAGGGCGTGCCGGGGGACCCAGCGCGCCCAGGTGGGTTGTGCCCACCTGGTGGCGCCCCTCTGGTAGTTATTTGCTCCAATAATTTTTATATATTCCATAAAAACTCCCTGTGCAGTTTCAGCTCATTTGGAGTTGTGCAAAATAGGTAGCCTGACATAGCTTTTCCAGGTCCAGATTTCCGGCTCCCAAAATAGGTATCAACTCCCCCAAGCTTAGCCCTCGCTTGTCCTCAAGCGAAAACCGAATCAAAAAACATGTCCACATGCTTTGAGAGAGATAGGTGTTGGCAAAAAAATACGGACATAGAAGCATCATGTTTATTATTATAACAACAACAAAATTAAACATAGGACTTTTATTATAGAACTTTCATCATATACTTCTCATGAATAAGTAATAGTTCATCACACAGACAAAGTATAAATAAAAAACTCTATTAGAAACCAACAAACTATGTTCCTAGTCAACTTTGCAACTACAATTCATCATCTTTTCAGGAAGGGTCACGTGTCGGAGCCTTTAGGCAAGTCCACATACTCAACCATCATATAGTCTTCTATGATTGCTAACACTCACCTCATACCCATGGGCAAGACGTTTCAACTGGATACATAGAAAGATAGGGGCTTATGGTTTCGCCTCCCAACATACTCACCTCGAGGGTGATGTCAACAATAATAACTCATGCCACCCATATTTAACTGGACATATGTGCCTAGATCTTTCCTCACCACATGATGCTTGCCAAAGGAGAAAAATTAAAAAGAATAGAGAGAAAAACTTTGACTCTTGCATAAAAGTAAAAGATAGGCCCTTCGCAGAGCGAAGCAGAGGTTTCCATGCGCTTATTTGTTTCTATACTGAATCCCTTAGTGCAAAAGAATGTCACGTTACATTGCCCCTTGTGATAGCGACCTTTATTATGTAGTCTGTCACTTTTATTCTTCACCATCACAAGTTCGTGCAACGCTCAATTTTCTCTTACACTAAATGACCTCACACTTTTAGAAGCAATTTTTATTGCCTTTTTGCACCGATGATAACTTACTTGAGGGATCTTGCTCACTCCCTAGGTAGTTATGGTGGACACATGAAAATAGATTTGGGTTTAAGGGTTTTTGGATGCATAAGTAGTATCTCTACTTAGTGCAGAATTTTTGGCTAGCAAAGATAGGGGGGCAAGCATGACATGTTAAAGGATCTATGACAATATGACTTCTATGTGAATATGAACAAACATAAATCATTAAGTTATCTTCCTTGTCCAACGTCAACAATTTTGGCATATAATATTTCGATGAGGGCTCACAATCACAAAAGATTTCCAGGATAGTATATTTATATATGAATCTTCTCTTCCCTTATTAATTCTCTCATGAGTTGCATCATTGACTAATGCTATATTTGTCAATCTCTAATAAAATTTTCTACTTATACTTTTCCTTATGTGGTGCCATCGCCTACCATAGGATTAGTATATAATATTATCTTTATTTATTTCCTTTCTTTTATTTGTTTCCTTTCTTATTTCTTTCTTTTATTTGCAACATGAAATTAAAGAAAGCAAAAACTCGTACTAAACTTTAATATATGACTTGCACACGATTACAAAGATAGATCACTAAGCAAACTCTCAAAGAAGAAAGGATCGAACTAAAATAAGTAAAAGCAAAAAGGTAGTGGGATGATACGATACCGGGGCACCTCCCCCAATCTTTAAGTAAAAGCCAAGGGGAGTGCCCATACCCGATACTCAATTCTCCTTTGGAGGTGAAGAAGATGGTGGTGATGAAGCGATCCTATCTTTAAGGATCAAAAGATTCTCCAATCGATGGATGACACTTTGGAGGTTGGTGATGTGTTCTTGATGCAGAATATTCTCACGAGTGAGATACTTATTTTGTATGCGAACTATTTCAATCATGCGAAAGGCTTCATTTAAGCAGGAGTAAGATGAGTATGGTAAGATTTAAGGACATCTTCTTCCTCCTTGTCAGCTGGCAGTGTGTAGCGACCAGACCTCAAACAGTCTGATCTCTGTGCATCAGTGTTATCCTTGGATCGGTAATGCTGACACACACAGTACTTGAGGATTTATAACAAAGTAGCAATAACACACTTATTACATCGGATGTCTCAAAAGAGAACATATTACAATAAATATGGCTTAAGACCATCTAATACGATAACAACGGAAGGCTTGGAAGATAATGTGAGTCCATTAACTCCAACGACATCACTGAGTGAAAGACAACGACCTACGGCTCCTTACTCGTCGTCTGAAAAGTCTGCAACATGATACCTTGCAGCCCGAAACGGGTCAGCACATGGAATATGCCGGCAATGTAACACAAGAGAGTAATGAACAGAATAATGCTATCACTATATGCATATATGGCTGGTGGAGGCTGTATGGTTAATATGTTTAGCAGAAGGCCAATTTTTCCCTACAACAAAGGAATAAATTTTATTTAACTATCATGGCCGTTGTTTAAACATTGAGAAGGTTCACCCAACTCAATCCCAATTCAGAATCATCATTAAACCGAATCAAATTATGTTAAGAGTGATGAGATCCACATGATAATCCAAGAACTAGATACTCAAGATGTCCATAACCGGGGACACGGCTAACCATGATTAGTTTGTACACTCTGCAGAGGTTTGTGCAGTTTTCCCCACAAGACATGATCTCCTCCGTTGGGTTTCTCGCACTACATAATGTTTGAGAAACGGATGACCAAGACACAGTCTTTCCGAAGAGGTCCCCTTAACCGATAGATAGGCCTGTACACCTACAATCCCCTACATTAGCTAGCCCATCATGGAAAGGTTTCCCACAACTTACTCAACTATGCCAGAGCCCATAATGGCATGTGGTTGCACACAGAAGTTTCTAGCATGAATAATCTTATGATCCCTTTGAGCCTGGGTGGCAATCCATAGGAGAATCACACGGTACCCCAGGATTTCCAAAAATACAGGCAACACTGGGTTCCCCAGGTGCCTCAATCCACGCAGATGTGTATTAAAGTTGCCACCTTAAGTTAACCATTAATTAACAATACTCACATCTGTCATGAATACACTCAAACCCAAACCACGTCTACGAGCATAGCATAGGAAAATAAGCAACGTAGAAGTAACTCCCAAAGGTTTGATAATAAACAGGTGAATAGGTACTACCTCATCTACTTCCCAAAACCCACAATTTAATCAGATCCTAACCATTCAATTGTTTGACGATTGATCTAATGTAGTAAAACTAGGTAGTAAAGAGGTATGATCAAAGTGTAACTTGCCTTGCTGATGATCCGTGTAACCTAGAGACTCGTAGTAGCATGCTTCGCACTATGGGTACTCTATCGCAAACAAACAAGCATATAATAAGCAATCAAACAAAGATGCACAGGTAAAACTCAAATAAGAAGATCTAACCTGAAAGTTCAACTTAAGAACTCCGGTTTGCAAAAAGAATCAAATCAAACGAAGCAACGAAACTCAAACTGCGAAAGAAACAAGATCCGTTTACTAATCTGGACTGAAGTCAAATTTTACAGTAGCAAAAACTTGTTTAAGTTGACTAAATAGAAAGAGGGCTTCGAGACGAAACTCTAGGCGCTCGAATCGCCTGATTCCGATAAACGAGCAAAAAGTTAAACTAAAACGAAAATCGGATCAGAAATCGTGATAAAAAATAACCGCGAAAAATCCGAGAAAAGAAAACCTGACGAACAGGCTAACGAACGAACGTTCGCTGTCTGCGGCTAAACGGTGAAATCTGTTCGTTAAAACGAACGAACGGGCGTTCGCTAAATAACTAAACCGACAAAAACCGATCTAAATAAAAAAACAACCGTGGTTTGTTTAAAAAACCCGACGGTTTTCTAACAAAAACTACGGCGACGACTACCTCGATGAATCTGACGAGGGCGGCTGCAGGTCCGGTGGTGGTGGTCGGCGGCGGCGGCGGCGTGGCTGCGAGGGGCGGCGGCGGCAGCGTCGGGTTCCCGTGGCGGCAGCGGCGCGGGTTTCGAGGCGGGGCTAGGGTTTCGAGTGCGGGGGCTGGCAGCTCTGGCCTTTGGCCTTTAAAGGGTCGGCCGGGTACAGTGTCCCTGGCGGACATGACCCGGTTCGGTCGGTAACTATTTTTTAAATAATTCCGCGCAGAAAAACGAATAAAAGAAATACTAAATGGACTACAAAAATCCTGAAATAAATTTTCCCCGTCCTCTAAAAATCTACCGGACAAGGTGAACATTTATTTGGAACTCTAATACAATTTTGAAAAACGCATATTTTTCCTAATTCAAATAAAATAGCAATAAAACTCTGAATAAAAATCTTATTTGATTTTAATATTAAACCTCCAATATTTCTTTATTTTGGGGAAGTCATTTTATCCCCTCTCTTTTATTTTTATAAAAGAAATATTCGAAGAGAAAATAATTAAAATCAAACAATCCTCTTTTTAAAATTTGAGAAAACTCAAATATGAAAATAACAAAATCCTCAACTCTCTCCGTGGGTCCTTGAGTTGCGTAGAATTTCTAGGATCAAACCAAAATGCAATAAAATATGATATGCAATGATGATCTAATGTCTAACATTCCAAATTGAAAATTTGGGATGTGACACAGTGCTTGTTCAAAGACCGGAGGTTGGTCTATGGTAACCTCCTTGCTCTCATCTCCTCCCATAGCTCCGGCTGGCTCTTCTCTCTTCAGCTCGATCTTCATCAACCAAGCATCCTCTTCCACGTTGTTGGAGGAAGAAGAAGTTATGATGCCTGGCCCAACAGATCTGATACAAAACAGCAAGAAAAGAGAACAGAGGATTTCTTCGCGATACGATGATCAACAGGTTTGGGAAGTATATATA
Organism: Triticum urartu; assembly: GCF_003073215.2. NCBI lineage: Eukaryota > Viridiplantae > Streptophyta > Magnoliopsida > Poales > Poaceae > Triticum > Triticum urartu. The sequence goes on from NC_053025.1 coordinate 72,319,249, forward strand.
GATTTTTTATCTTGGAGTACAAGCATATGGTTTAAAAACAGAGTACAGAAGATGTCCCAGGTGGGCACAACCCACCTAGGCGTGCCAGGCAAGCCTGGGCGCCCTGGTGTATTGTGCCCACCAGGGGATGCTTCCTGGAAGTTTCTTTACTCTCAAAATTCTAAAATATTCCAAAACTGATAAAAAATATTTTTGCACATTTTTCGGAGTCTGTTTACGTACCGTATCGCATACCTCCTTATTTTCACGATTCTGGAGTGTTCTGGAAGGACTCTTTTATGTGTTCTTCCGGTGTCATAGTTTGAATAATATTACTTTCAATATTAATAGGCATACCTGAGATATAATGCTTTATTCGTTGCCCATTGACAACCTTCGGGTCAGTACCTTCGGAATTATTTATTTTGAAGGCTCCAGATTGGTAAACCTCCTCGATGACGTATGGGCCTTCCTATCTCGAGAGGAGCTTTCCTGCAAAGATCCGTTTACTAATCTGGACTAAAGTCAAATTTTACATTAGCAAAAACTTGTTTAAGTTGATTAAACAGAAAGAGGGCTTCGAGATGAAACTCTAGGCGCTTGACTCGCCTGATTCCGATAAACGAGCGAAAAGTTAAACTAAAACGAAAATCGGATCAGAAATCACGATCGAAAATAATCGCGAAAAATCCGAGAAAAGAAAAACTGACGAACAGGCTAACGAATGAACGTTCGCTGTCTGTGGCTAAACAGTGAAAACTGTTCGTTAAAACGAGCGAACGAACGGGCGTTCGCTAAATAACTAATCCGGAAAAATAAAAAAATCGATCTAAATAAAAAAACAACCGCGGTTTGTTTTAAAAAACCCAACGGTTTTCTAACGAAAACCGCGGCGGTGGCTACCTCGACCAATCCGGCGAGGGCGGCGGCGGGTCTGGTGGTGGTGATCGGCGGCGGCGGCTACCTCGACGAATCCGGCGAGGGCGGCGGCGGGTCCGGTGGTGGTGGTCGGTGGCGGCGGGGTCAGCAGCGGCGGCGACGTGGCTGCGAGAGGCGGCGGCGGCGAGGTCGGTGGCGGCGTGGCTGCGAGGGGCAGCGGCGCGTGTTTCGAGGCGGGGCTAGGGTTTTCGGTGCGGGGGCTGGCGGCTCGGGCCTTAGGCCTTTAAAGGGCCGGCCGGGTACAATGTCCCAGGCGGACACGGCCTGGTTAGGTTGGTAACTTTTAAAATAATTCTGCGCAGAAAAACGAATAAAAGAAATACTAAACGGACTCCAAAAATCCTGAAATAAATTTTCCCCGTCCTCTAAAAATCTACCGGACAAGTTGAACATTTATTTGGGACTCTAATGCAATTTTGAAAAACGCATATTTTTCCTAATTCAAATAAAATAGCATTAAAACTCTGAATAAAAATCTTATTTGATTTTAATATTAAATCTCCAACATTTCTTTATTTTGGGGAAGTCATTTTATCCCCTCTATTTTATTTTTATAAAAGAAATATTCGAAGAGAAAATAATTAAAATCAAACGTACCTCTTTTCAAAATTTTAGAAAACTCAAATATGAAAATAACGAAATCCGCAACTCTCTCCGTGGGTCCTTGAGTTGCGTAGAATTTCTAGGATCAAACCAAAATACAATAAAATATGATATGCAATGATGATCTAATGTATAACATTCCAAATTGAAATTTTTGGATGTTACAAACCTACCCCCCTTAAGATGAATCTCGCCCTCGAGATTCTGGTTGGCTAGAAAATAGGTGAGGGTGATCCTTCCGTAGGTCTTCCTCTGTTTCCCAGGTGGCTTCATCCTCAGTATGGTGGCTCCACTGAACCTTACAAAACTTGATAACATTGCTGCATGTGACTCTGCTGGAAAAATCGAGAATCTTGACTGGTTTCTCCTCGTAGGTCAAGTCGCTATCTAACTGAATCGCTTCCAGTGGCACTGTATCTCTTAGAGGTATATCAGCCATCTCTGCGTGGCAGTTCTTCAACTGAGAAACGTGCAACACATCGTGAACTCCTAACAATCCTTCGGGCAATTCCAACTTGTAGGCAACTTCTCCGATATATTCCAAAACTTTGTATGGTCCCACAAAACATGGTGCTAACTTTCCCTTAACTCCAAAATGCTTCACTCCCTCGAAGTGGTGATACACGAAGATACACTATGTCTCCAACTTTGTAAACTATCTCCTTGCGTTTAGAATCCGCATAGCTCTTCTGCCTGGACTGGGCTACCTTGAGTCTATCACGAATCATCTTAACCTTCTCTTCAGACTCTTTAATAAAATATGGTCCAAACAACTGTCGGTCTCCAACTTCATCCCACAACAACGGTGTCCTGCACCTCCTTCCGTACAATGCTTCGAAAGGGGCCATCTTTAAACTGGCTTGATAGCTGTTGTTGTAAGAGAACTCTGGGTAAGGCAAATTGTCGTCCCAACTAGATCCATAATCTAGCGCACAAGCTCTCAACATGTCCTCCAAAATCTGATTGACTCTCTCAGTCTGTCCATCTGTCTACGGGTGAAAAGCTGTACTGAACTCTAGCCTGGTTCCCAAAGTTTCATGCAACTGATTCCAAAACATTGAGGTAAACTGGGTTCCTCTATCTGATACAATGGTCCTCAGAACTCCATGCAGACATACGATCCTGGTCATGTATATCTTTGCCAACTTAGCACTGGTGTAAGTGGTCTTCAGTGGGATGAAATGAGCTACTTTCGTCAAACGATCGACTACAACCAATATCGAGTCATAGCCTGAACGAGTCCTGGGTAATCCCATGATAAAATCCGTGCCTAGCTTGTCCCACATCCATTCGGGTATCGGCAATGGTTGTAGCAATCCTGCTGGCTTCTGATGCTCAGCCTACACTCTCTGACATACATCACAAACTGCTACATACTCCGCAATATCCTTCTGCATTCCGGTCCACCAGAAACTATCCTTCAAATCTAGGTACATTTTAGTATTTCCTGGGTGAATCGAATATGGCGAATCATGGGCCTCCTGCAAAATCAGCTTCCTGATCTATTGATCATTTGGCACATATACGCGGTCCTCAAATCATAAGGTATCGTGCTCATCCTCACGAAATCCTTTGCCTTTCCTTTGCTCATCCTTTCCTTTATCTCGTCTATCTCCTTGTCCATCTTCTGAGCTTCTCTGATCTTATCCATCAGAGTAGACTGAATCTCCAATGCTTGTACATAGCCTCTCAGAACTATCTCTAAACATATCTCGCGAAGATCCTCTACTAACTCCTTGGGTAACTCTACGGTCATGAGTGTATTGACATGACTCTTGCGGCTCAACGCATCGGCTACTACGTTAGCCTTCCCGGGATGATAGTGCAACTTCATATCATAATCCTTAATGAGTTCCAACCATATCCTCTTCCTGAGATTCAACTCCTTCTGCGTGAAGATATACTTCAAACTCTTGTATCCATGTATACCTCACAATGCTTTCCGATGAGAAAATATCTCCAAGTCTTCAACGCATGCACTATGGCTGCTAACTCCAAATCATGCATAGCATAATTTAACTCATGGGGTTTAAGCTGTCATGAGGCATATGAAACAACTCTTCCCTCCTGCATAAGTACGGCTCCAAGTCCTCAACGAGAAGCGTCGCAATACACTTCATAATCCTTGCGTTGATCTAGCAGAATCAACACTGGTGATGTAACCAAGCGTTGCTTCAACTCCTGAAAGATGGCCTCACATTCCTCGGTCCATTTGAACTTGGTGTCCTTCTTTAACAACTCCGTCATAGGCTTTGCAAGCTTCGAGAAATTTCAATGAACCTCTGGTAGTATCCTGCGAGTCCAAGAAAACTCCGGATCTCTCCAACTGACGTGGGTGCCTCCCAATTTGTCACAGTGAAAACTTTGGTGGGGTCTACCGCTATTACTTCTCCGGATATAACATGTCCAAGGAATCCAACTTCCTTCAACCAAAACTCACACTTGCTGAACTTGGCGTATAGCTGATGTTCTCTGAGCTTCCCAAGTACTAAACGCAAATGCACTTTATGCTCCTCTTCATTCTTCGAGTAGACCAGAATATCATCAATGAACACCACAACGAACTTATCCAAAAACTCCATAAACACCTTGTTCATCATGTTCATAAATTAGGCAGGTGCGTTAGTCAGGCCAAATGACATAACGGTATACTCATATAGCCCGTACCTCGTGGTAAAAGCTGTCTTAGGTATATCCTGCTCTCGAATTTTCAGTTGGTGGTACCCTGATCGCAGATCAATCTTGGAAAACACTTTAGCTCCTTGCAGCTGATCAAATAAATCATTGATCATTGGCAGTGGGTACTTGTTCTTGATCGTCACCTCATTTAATCCTCGATAATCAACAACCGTCCTCAACGATCCATCCTCCTTCTCCACTAGAAGTACTGGTGATCCCCAAGGTGACGAGCTTTGGTGAATATATCCTTTATCCAGTAACTCCTTAATCTGCTTCTTAATTTCCTCTAAATCTTGTGCAGGCATCCTGTACGGTCTCTTAGATATTGGCCCTGTGCCTGGCAAAAGCTCAATCAGAAACTCGATGTCTCTATCCGGTGGCATGCCTGGCAACTCTTCTGGAAATACATTCGGGAAATCCTCACCACTTGTACTTCCTCCTGTACAATTCCTGATAAGGAATTTACTTGAGTCCTAATCGGCACATGCTGGGATACATACTTGATCCTTCTTCCTTCTGGTGGTGAGCAAAATCTACTTACTAGCGCAATCGATGTTTCCTCCATACATCGATAGCCAATCCAGACCCAGAATCACATCCAAACCTTGCAACTCCAAAATTATCAGATCTGAGGGGAAAACATGCCTACCTATGGTCAATGGCATCTGAAAACATCCTTAGCTTGCCATATACTCTGCTCCTGGCGAGCTCACTAACATAGGTGTACTAAGAACTTTGGTGGGCAGCTTATACTTATCCACAAATCCCCTCGATATGTATGAATGCGATGCACCAGTATCAAAAAGAATGACTGCAGTAAATGACTTAACCAAAAACTTACCTATTACTGCATCTGGCTGGGCTTCAATCTCCTCCACGTTAACGTGGTTCACTTGTCCCCTGTTGAAAGGGTCGGGCTTCTTCCCAAAACTTCCATTGCCATTTCCATTCTTAGCTTCAGGACATTCATTGGTGTAATGTCCAATCTTCTGGCACTTGTATTAAGTAACGTGACTTAGATCTTTCTTGGCGGGTGTTGCTGGGTTGGAACGGTTCTGTTTGTTGCTTCCTCCATTACCATTCCCATTTTTCGGGCCACTATGGTTGTGCAAACTTCCTCCAGTGTGATCGTGACCTCCATGGTTATGCTGAAGGGGTCCTCCCGAGTTCGGGGAAAACGGGGTCTCTGCTGAGCTCTAGAATTATACTTCCCTTGTCCATACTTCCTCTCTCGGTTGTCAATATGATGCTGCTTCCCTTCAATCCTGAGAGCTCTATCTACCAACTGTTGGTAGTTATTAAAGGTTGCTACCATCAACTACATGCTCAGCTCATCATTCAGTCCTTCCAAAAACTTCTCCTTCTTAGCTGCATCCGTAGCAACGTCATCAGGGGCATAACGTGCTAGCTTGCTAAAATCATCCACATACTGGCCAACGGTGCGTCCTCCTTGGCGTAAGTTGCGGAACTCACGCTTACTCATGGCCATAGGTCATGCTGATACATGGGCAGTGCGAAAAGCCTGCTGAAACTGGTCCCACGTAAACGTGTCGATGGGATAGGTGACAGTGTAATTCTCCTACCATGCTGCTGCGGGTCCATCAAGCTGATGTGAGGCAAAACGCACTCTTTCCGCATCTGTGCATCCTGCAGTGGTTAACTCCCTTCCAATCTTTTGGAGCCAATCATCTGCAACTATTGGCTCGGTGCTACTGGAGAACACCGGCAGATTCAGCCTTAGAAAATGGGCTAAGTGATCAACAGGTGGTGGTGGTGGTGGGTTGTTGTTGTTGTTGTTCTTGTTCTTGTTGTTCCCCTGATTCTGATTCTGGACTAGTATGTGCATCAATGCATTCTGCTACTGAATCAACTGAGTGAGCTCCGGTGGGAAAGCAAATCCAATGTCACGTCTCGGAGGCATCTGATGGGTTTAGAAAAGATGAGAAAACAGAGTAGAATGAGTTCTAGGGGGTAAAACACTACCCATATGCACATGAGACAAACACAATCATATCACTCAATGAATCAAGCAAGGGCATACAATCGGTCTAGAACTATCGTTACAAAAGTGCTCAGACTATACTATATACATGGTGGAATATTACTACTGTTTTGGTGGTCAACTAGAAAATTTGATCAGTAGAAGACTCCATAATATCCGCTCCAGCTTCATCAACAAAGTCATCATCGCTATCGTTGGGGTCTGAGTCGGTTTCATCGATGATGATGTAGTTCTCCGGGCAAGTAGAATCATCATCTTCTCCTCCTAGCGTGGGGTCTCCCATGAAGATTCCTAGCTTCCTTGTCAGGTCGTCATTCTTCTCAACTAGTACGATGATTTACTCCTTATAATCTTCACGAGTTGCCTTGAGTTCTTCTTCAAGCTCGGTGATCCTTGTCATGGCCTTCTTCAGATCTATCATGCCTACGCACATCTGGTTCTCCTAGCGACGTATGTGCTGGTTTAACTCCTGGATAAAAGAGGCAATTGATCTATCCTTCCTGGTGTTGATCATCTCCCATTGCTCATCTCGGCGCCCACAAATCTGGTAGATAGTCTCCTTGAGATCCTTGTGGTAAACTTCTCCAATGCATCCCATGGTGATGTGGGCTGCCATACTCTTTCCTAGACTCCAGGTTGGTGCATCAAAGGAAAACTCTATGGGCTCAGTGACTGGCGTAAATGTCCTTCCTGGAACTTGAACTTGAATCATCCAATGCTCCTCTTCTAGTAAAGTGGCGTTGTAAGTCCCGGTGAAACTTGGTATTCCGATATTCAAGTACCTAGTGACTTCCTTCAAGTGGCTTCCAAAAGGTGTGTCTTCATCTGGTTGTGCAAACTTGTTTCTTGCGTCCGCCATCCTAAAGAGTAGAAAATGGAGAGGAGTTAAAAATGAGAAGAGAGTAGTGATCTAGGGCTTTAGCTTAGTGGTCGTGTCCTACAGTCAGCGTGTGCTCTGATACCATCTTGTAGCGACCAGACCTCAAACAGTCTGATCTCTGTGCATCAGTGTCATCCCTGGATCGGTAATCCTGACACACACAGTACTTGAGGATTTATAACAGACTAGCAATCACACACTTATAACATTGGATGTCTCAAAAGAGAACTTATTACAATAAATATGGCTTAAGGCCATCTAATACGATGACAGCGGAAGGCTTGGAAGATAAAGTGAGCCCATCAACTCCAACGGCATCACTGAGTGCAAGACAACGACCTACGGCTCCTTACTCATCGTCTGAAAAATCTGCAACATGATACGTTGCAGCCCGAAACGGAATAGCACATGGAATATGCTGGCAATGTAACACAAGAGAGTAATGAATAGAATAATGCTATCACTATATGCATATATGGCTGGTGGAGGCTGCATGGTTAATATGTTTTGCGAAAAGCCAATTTTCCCCTACAACAAAGGAATAAATTTTATTTAACTATCATGGTGGTTGTTTAAACATTGAGAAGGTTCACCCAACTCAATCCCAATTAAGCATCATCATTAAACCCAATCAAATTATATTAAGAGTGACGAGATCCACATGATAATCCAAGAACTAGATACTCAAGATGTCTATAACCGGGGACACGGCTAACCATGATTAGTTCGTACACTCTGTAGAGGTTTGTGCACTTTTCCCCACAACACTCGATCTCCTCCGTTGGGTTTCTTGCACTACATAATGTTTGAGAAACGGATGACCGACACACAGTATTTTCGAAGAGGTCCCCTTAACCGATAGATAGGCCTGTACACCTACTCCCCTACATCTTCTAGCCCATCATGGAAAGATTTCCCACAACTTACTCAACTATGCCTGAGCCCATAATGGCATATGGATGCACACGGAAGTTTCTAGCATGAATAATATTATGATCCCTTTGAGCCTGGGTGGCAGTCCATAGGAGAATCACACGGTACCTCGGGATTTCCAAAAATACAGGCAACACTGGGTTCCCCAGGTGCCTCAATCCACCAGATGTGTATTAAAGTTGCCACCTTAAGTTAACCATTAATTAACAATACTCACATATGTCATGAATACACTCAAACCAAAACCACGTCTACGAGCATAGCATAGTAAAAATAAGCAACGTAGAAGTAACTCCGAAAGGTTTGATAATAAACAGGTGAATAGGTACTACCTCATCTACTTCCCAAAACCCACAATTTAATCAGATCCTAACCTTGCAATTGTTTGAGGATTGATCTAATGCAATAAAACTGGGTAGTAAAGAGGTATGATCTGAGTGTTACTTGCCTTGCTGATGATCCGTGAAACCTAGAGACTCGTAGTAGCACGCTTCGCACTCCGGGTACTCTATCGCAAACAAACAAGCATACAACAAGCAATCAAACAAAGATGCACGGGTAAAACTCAAATAAGAAGATCTAACCAGAAAGTTCAACTTAAGAACTCCGGTTTGCAAAAAGAATAAAATCAAACGAAGCAAGGAAAGTCAAACTGTGAAACAAACAAGATCCGTTTACTAATCTAGACTAAAGTCAAATTTTACAGTAGCAAAAACTTGTTTAAGTTGACTAAACAGAAAGAGGGCTTCGAGATGAAACTCTAGGCGCTCGAATCGCCTGATTCCGATAAACGAGCAAAATGTTAAACTAAAACGAAAATCGGATCAGAAATCGCGATAAAAAATAACTGCGGAAAATCCGAGAAAAGAAAACCTGACGAACAGGCTAACGAACGAACGTTCGCTATCTGCGGCTAAACGGTGAAAACCGTTCGTTAAAACGAACGAACGGACGTTCGCTAAATAACTAAACCGACAAAAACCGATCTAAATAAAAAAACAACCGTGGTTTATTTAAAAAAACCCGACGGTTTTCTAACAAAAACTGCAGCGGCGGAGGCTACCTCGACGAATCCGGCGAGGGCGGCTGCGGGTCCGGCGGTGGTGGTCGGCGGCGTGGCTGCGAGGGGCGGCGGCGGCAGCGTCGGGTTCCTGCGGCGGCGGCGGCGCGGGTTTCAAGGCGGGTCTAGGGTTTCGATTGCGGGGGCTGGCAGCTCTGGCCTTCGGCCTTTAAAGGGTCGGCCGGGTACAGTGTCCCTGGCGGACACGACCCGGTTCGGTCGGTAACTATTTTTTAAATAATTCCGCGCAGATAAACGAATAAAAGAAATACTAAATTGACTACAAAAATCCTGAAATAAATTTTCCCCGTCCTCTAAAAATCTACCGGACAAGGTGAACATTTATTTGGAACTCTAATACAATTTTGAAAACGCATATTTTTCCTAATTCAAATAAAATAGCAATAAAACTCCAAATAAAAATCTTATTTTATTTTAATATTAAAGCTCCAATATTTATTTATTTTGGGGATTTCATTTTATCCCCTCTCTTTTATTTTTATAAAAGAAATATTCGAAGAGAAAATAATTAAAATCAAATGGTCCTCTTTTTAAAATTTGAGAAAACTCAAATATAAAAATAACGTAATCCTCAACTCTCTCCGTGGGTCCTTGAGTTGCGTAGAATTTCTAGGATCAAACCAAAATGCAATAAAATATGATATGCAATGATGATCTATTGTATAACATTACAAATTGAAAATTTGGGATGTGACATAGTGCTTGTTCGAAGACCGGAGGTTGGTCTATGGTAACCTCCTTGCTCTCATCTCCTCCCATAGCTCCCGCTGGCTCTTCTCTCTTTAGCTCGATTTTCATCAACCAAGCATCCTCTTCCACGTTGTTGGAGGAAGAAGAAGATATGATGCCAGGCCCAACAGATCTGATACAAAACAGCAAGAAAAGAGAACTGAGGATTTCTTCACGATACGATGATCAACAGGTTCGGGAAGTATATATAGATTTTTTATCTTGGAGTACAAGCATATGGTATAAAAACAGAGTATAGAAGGTGTCCCAGGTGGGCACAACCCACCTGGGCATGCCAGGCAAGCCTGGGCGTCCTCGTGTGTTGTGCTCACCAGGGGAAGCTTCCTGGAAGTTTCTTTATTCCCAAAATTCTAAAATATTCCAAAACTGATAAAAAATATTTTTGCAGTTTTTTCGGAGTCTGTTTACTTACCGTATCACATACCTCCTTATTTTCACGATTCTGGAGTGTTCTGGAAGGACTCTTTTATGTGTTCTTCCGGTGTCATAGTTTGAATAATATTACTTTCAATATTAATAGGCATACCTGAGATATAATGCTTTATTTGTTGCCCATTGACAACCTTCGGGTCAGTACCTTCGGAATTATTTATTTTGATGGCTCCAGATCGGTAAACCTCCTCGATGACGTGCCTTCCTATCTCGAGAGGAGCTTTCCTGCAAAGAATCTGAAACGAGAGTTGTACAAAAGAACATATTCTCCAACTTTAAACTGACGCTTTTGAATTCGCCCTATAGTGAGTCGTATTACAATTCACTGGCCGTCGTTTTACAACGTCGTGACTGGGAAAACCCTGGCGTTACCCAACTTAATCGCCTTGCAGCACATCCCCCTTTCGCCAGCTGGCGTGAAATCATAATTGAGTTCTTTGATTTCCCAATATGCTTTATGTTCTAACTCAAGAGGCAAATGACAAGATTTTCCATAAACCATTTTATAAGGAGACATACCCATAGGATTTTTATATGCTGTTCTATAAGCCCAAAATGCATCATCTAATTTCTTAGACCAATTCTTCCTGGACCTATTGACAGTCTTTTGCAAAATTAATTTTATTTCTCTATTGCTAAGTTCAACTTGACCACTAGACTGAGGATGATAAGGTGATGCAATTCTATGGTTAACATCATACTTGGCAAGCATTTTACGAAAAGCACCATGAATAAAGTGTGAACCACCATTAGTCATTAAATATCTAGGGACTCCAAACCTTGGGAAATAACTTCCTTAAGCATTTTAATAGAGGTGTTGTGATCAACACTACGAGTTGGAATAGCTTCTACCCATTTAGTAACATAATCAAATGCAAACAAAATATGTGTATACCCATTAGAGGAAGGAAAAGGTCCCATGTATTCAAACCCCCAAACATCAAATGGTTCAACAGCAAGTGAATAATTCATAGGCATTTCTTGACGCTTACCGATATTACCTATCCTTTGACATTCATCACAAGATAAGACAAACTTACAGGCATCCTTGAAAATAGTAGGCCAATAAAATTCAGATTGCAATACCTTGTGAGCAGTTCTATCTCCAGCATGAGCATGGAGTGACATTTGCGTAGGATTTGTCCCTGTTCATGCCCAGGTACACAACGTCTAATAATACCATCTACTCCTTCTTTATAAAAATGTGGATCATCCCAAAAGTAATGTCTTAAATCATAGAAGAATTTTTTCTTTTGTTGGTATGTAAAGCTAGGTGGGAAATATTTAGCAACAATGTAATTAGCATAATCAGCATACCAAGGAGTACTATGAGAAACATTTATTGTAGCTAACTGCTCATCAGGAAAACTATCATCAATAGGTAGTGGGTCATCAAGCACATTTTCAAGCCTAGACAAATTATCAGCAACTGGGTTCTCAGCTCCTTTTCTATCAATGATATGTAAATCAAATTCTTGTAACAAGAGAACCCGTCGAATAAGTCTAGGTTTAGCATCTTTCTTTTCCATAAGATATTTAATAGCAGCATGGTCTGTGTGAACAATTACTTTGGAATCAACAATATAAGGTCTAAATTTATCACAAGCAAACACAACTGCTAAGAATTCCTTTTCATAGTAGCATAATTTGTTTCAGCACTATCTATAGTTTTACTAGCATAATGAATGACATTGAGTTTCTTATCAACTCTTTGTCCTAGAACAACACCAACAACATAATCGCTAGCATCACACATAATTTCAAAGGGCAAGTTCAAATCAGGTGGTTGAACAATAGGCGCAGAAATCAAAGCTTTCTTAAGTGTTTCAAAGGCTTCTAAACAATCATCATAAAAACAAAAGGAATATCCTTCGGCAAGAGATTAGTGAGAGGCCTAGAAATTTTCGAAAAGTCTTTGTTAAATCTCCTATAGAAACCAGCATGACCTAGGAAACTACGAATACCTTTTATATCTTTAGGACATGGCATTTTCTCAATTGCATCAACCTTAGCTTTGTCCACTTCAATACCTCTTTCAGAAATCTTATGACCCAAGACAATGCCTTCATTAACCATAAAATGGCACTTCTCCCAATTCAAGACAAGATTTGTTTGTTCACATCTCTGCAAAACTCGATCAAGATTGCTTAAATAATCATCAAAAGACTTCCGATAAATAGGAAAGTCATCCATGAAAACCTCAACAATCTTTTTCACAAAAGTCAGAGAATATAGCAGTCATACATCTTTGAAAGGTAGCAGGTGCATTACATAAACCAAAAGCCATACGTTATAAGCATAAGTTCCAAAGGGACAAGTAAAAGTGGTCTTTTCTTGATCAAGTTGAGAAATAGGTATTTGTGAAAAGTCAGAATATCCATCAAGGAAACAAAAGTGTGTGTGCTAACATAATCTTTCGAGCATTTGATAAATAAAAGGCAAAGGGTAATGATCTTTTCTAGTTGCTTTGTTTAATTTTCTAAAATCAATTACCATTCTATAGCCTGTGACAATTCTTTGTGGAATAAGTCCATTCTTATCATTAGGAACAACAGTTATACCTCCTTTCTTAGGAACACAATGAACAGTGCTTACCAATCTACTGCGAGATATGGGATAGATTATACCTACTTCCAGAAGTTTTAATATTTCCGTTCTTACCACTTCTTTTATCTTCGGATTTAACCAACGTTGGTGATCAACAACGGGTTTAGCATCAGGTTCCATATTAATTTTGTGCTGACATAGAGTGGGACTAATGCCCTTTAAATCATGAAGAGTGTGTCCAATAGCAGCTCGGTGCTTCCTTAGAACTTCCAATAATCTTTCTTCTTCATGTTCTGAGAGGTTAGCACTAATAATAACAGCATATATCTTCTTTTCATCAAGATAAGCATATTTCAAAGTGTCTGGCAATTGTATTAATTCAAACACAGGATCACCTTTAGGTGGAGGAGGACCTCCTAGAGTTTTAATCGGCAAATTGTGTTTAAGAAGAGGACGTTGTTCAAAGAAAGTTTTATCTATTTCATTTCTTTCATGCATATGTAAATCATTTTCATGGTCTAGCAAATATTGTTCTAAAGGATCAGTAGGTGGCACAACAATAGAAGCAAGACCAACTAATTCATCTTTACTAGGAAATTCTTTTTCAAGAAGATTTATACTAAACTTAGAAAAATTAAACTCATGAGACTCATCACCAAAGCTAACACCAATAGTTTGTTTCTTACAGTCTATCTTAGCATTAACTGTATTCAAGAAAGGTATACCAAAGATAATGGGACAAAATTCATCTTGTGGGGAACAAAGAACAGGAAAATCAGTAGGGTGTTTTATTTTCCCAGACAAGACTTTCAACGTCTCTAACAATCCCAAATGGTTATATGGTATCTCTATTAGCTAGTTTAATAGTAACATCTATTTCTTCTAACTCTACAGGTGCTATGTCTTTCATAATTTCTTGATATAAGGTGTAAGGAATAGCACTCACACTAGCACCCATGCCGCATAAACCATGATAACAGTGATCTCCTATTTTAAATGAGATGATAGGCATGCCAACAACGGGTCTATATTTATCTTTCTTATCAGGTTTTGCAATTCTAGCAGCTTCTTCACAGAAGTAAATAACATGCCCATCCATATCTTCTTCCAATAGATCTTTAACTATAGCAATACTAGGTTCAACTTTAATTTGTTCATCAGGTTTAGGTGTTCTAATGTAGCTTTTGTTAACAACAGTTGAGACTTTAGCATGTTCCTTTATCCTAACAGGGAAAGGTGGTTTCTCAATATAAGGAGAAGGAACAACTGGATCAACATTATAAAGTATAGTTTCTTCTTTAATTGGTACTGGTTCTTTAATTTCTTCTTTAATAGGTGGGTGATATTTAAAGCACTTCTCCTTAGGGAGTTCAACATGAGTAGCAAATGGTTCACAAAAGGAGGCTACTATCTCAGAGTCAAGTCCATATTTAGTGCTAAACTTTTGAAAAGCATCGGTATCCATAAAAGATTTAACACAATCATACTCAAATTTAACACCTGACTCTTTACCTTTCTCGAGTTCCCAATCTTCATAGTTGCGTTTAATTCTTTCCAAAAGATCCCACCGGAATTCAATAGTATTCTTCATAAAGGAACCATTACAAGAAGTATCAAGCATGGTTTGTTCATTACGAGAAAGCCGAGCATAAAAATTCTAGATAATAATTTCCCTTGAGAGCTCATGATTGTGGCATGAATATAACATTGGCATAAGCCTCCCCCAAGCTATAGAGATACTTTCTCCTACACGAGGCCAAAAATTATATATATAATTCCGATCACGATGAACTAGATGCATAGGATAAATTTTTTGGTGGAACTTCGATTTCAAACGATTCCAATTCCATCATCCAATATCATCGCATAGCCTATACCATGCCAATGCTTTTCCCTTCAAAGATAAAGGGAAAACCTTCTTCATAACTTTATCCCCGCGTAAATCTGCAAGCTTAAACAATCCACAAATTTGTTCCACATATATCAAGTGCATATCAGGATGTTCGGTTCCATCTCCCGCATAAGGATTAGCTAGCAGTTGTTCTATCATACCCAAAGGAATTTCATATTCAATATATTTAGTAGGTGCAGTAGGTTGAGGGGTAGCTAATTGTGGTTCTAGATGAGGTGAAGATACCCCGAACAAACCCCTCAAAGGATTGTTTTCCATAGTAACAAGTGACAATAAATTTCAGCACACTATATAAATATTTCCTTACCAAATTCCACTTACCAAAGGCACTTCACTCCCCGACAACGGCGCCAGAAAATAGCCTTGATGACCCACAAGTACAGGGGACCAATTGTAGCTCTTTTCGATAAGTAAGAGTGTCGAACCCAATGAGGAGCAAAAGGAAATGACAAGTAGTTTCCAGTAAGGTGATGTCTGCAAGTGCTGAAATTGTAAGTAGCAGGGTAGTTTGATAGCAAGATAATTTGTAACGAGCAAGTAACGATAGTAGTACCAAAAGTGCAGAAAGGTAGCCCAATCCTTTCGAGGAAAAGGTCAGGCCAAAACGGTCTCTTATAATGAGCAAAGCGTTCTTGAGGGTACACAGGAATTTCGTCTAGTCACTTTCATCATGTTGGTTCGATTCATGTTCGCTACTTTGATAATTTGATATGTGGGTGGACCAGTGCTTAGGTGCTGTTCTTACTTGAACAAACATCCTACTTATGATTAACCCTCCCGCAAGCATCCGCAACTACGAGAAAATATTAAGAATAAATTCTAACCATAGCATTAAACTTTGGGATCCAATCGGTCCCATATGGAACAACGCATAAACTGGGGCTTAAGCTTCTGTCACTCTCGCAACCCATAATCTAATTGCTAATCCACAATGCATTCCCTTAGGCCTAAATATGGTGAAGTGTCATGTAGTCGACGTTCACATGACACCACTAAGGGAATCACAACATACATACTCTCAAAATATCGAACATATATCAAATTCACATGATTACTTGCAACATGATTTCTCCCATGACCTCAAGAACAAAGGTAACTACTCACAAATGATAAACATGCTCATGATCAGAGGGGTATTAAATAGCATATTGGATCTGAACATATAATCTTCCACCAAATAAACCATATAGTAGTCCACTACATGATTTAATCAACACTACTAGTCACCCAGAAGTACCAATCTATTGTTCCGGTAACAAGATTGAACACAAGAGATGAACTAGCGTTTGAGAGGAGATGGCATCGTTGAAGATGTTGGTGGAGATTGACCTCCCCAAGATGGGAGAGTTGTTGGTGATGATGATGACGATGATTTCCCCCTCCGGGAGGGAAGTTCCCCCGGTGGAATTGCTCCACTGGAGGGCAAAAGTGCTCCTGCCCAAGTTCCGCCTCGAGGCGGTGGCGCTTCATCCCGAAAGTCCTCCTCTTGTTTTTTATAGGTCCAAATGACTTATATACCAAAAGATGGGCACCGGAGGTGGGCCGAGGAGGCCACAACCCCCAGGGCATGCCTGTTGGGGAACGTAGTATTTCAAAAAAATTCCTACGATCATGCAAGATCTATCTAGGAGAAGCATAGCAACGAGCGGGGAGAGTGTGTCCACGTACCCTTGTAGACTGAAACTGGAAGCGTTTAGTAATGCAGTTGATGTGGTCGAACGTCTTCACGATCCAACCCATCCAAGTACCAAACGTACGGCACCTCCGCGTTCACCACACGTTCAGCTCGATGACGTCCCTCAAGCTCTTGATCTAGTTGAGGCCGAGGGAGAGTTCCATCAGCACGATGGCGTGGTGATGGTGATGATGAAGTTACCGGCGCAGGGCTTTGCCTAAGCACTACGACGATATGAGCGAGGTGTGTAACTATGGAGGGGGGCACCGCACATGGCTATGAGAAACTTGTGTGTCCTTTGGGGTGCCCCCCTCCCATGTATATAAAGGAGGGAGGAGGAGGAGGCTGGCCTAGAGGGGGCGCGCGCCATGGGGAGTCCAACTAGGATTCACAATCCTAGTTGGAGTCCCCTTCCATCCAAGAGAGGGAGAAGGAGGGAAGGAGGAAGAGGGGAGAAGGAAAGAGGGGGCGCCACCCCCTCCCTAGTCCAATTTGGAATGTCCATGGGGGGGCCTCCCTTGTGGCCCTCCTCTCCTTTCCACCAGGGCCCATGAAGGCCAGTGAACTTCCGGGGGGGTCCGATAACCCTCGGTACTCCGAAACATATCCGAAACGACCCGAACCATTCCGGTGTCCGAATGTAACCTTCCAATATATGAATCTTTATGTCTCGACCATTTTGAGACACCTCGTCATGTCCGTGATCTCATCTGGGACTCGAAACAAACATCTGTTCATCAAAACATGAAACTCATAATACAAATCATCATCGAACGTTAAGCGTGCGGACCCTACGGGTTTCAAAACTATGTAGACATGACCGAGACATATATCCGGTCAATAACCAATAGCGGAACCTGGATGCTCATATTGGTTCCTACATATTCTACGAAGATCTTTATCGGTCAAACCGCATAACAACATACGTTGTTCCCTTTGTCATCGGTATGTTACTTGCCCGAGATTCGATCGTCGATATCATCATACCTAGTTCAATCTCGTCACCGGCAAGTCTCTTTACTCATTCCGTAATGCATCATCCCGCAACTAACTCATTATTCACATTGCTTGCAAGGCTTATAGTGATGTGCATTACCGAGAGGGCCCAGAGATACCTCTCGGATACACGGAGTGAAAAATCCTAATCTCGATCTATGCCAACTCAACAAACACCTTCAGATACACCTATAGAAAATCTTTATAATCACCCAGTTACGTTGTGATGTTTGATAGCACACAAGGTGTTCCTCCGGTATTCGGGAGTTGCATAATCTCATAGTCAGAGGAATATGTATAAGTCATGAAGAAAGCAATAGCAAGAAAACTTAACGATCCTTATGCTAAGCTAACAGATGGGTCTTGTCCATCACATCATTCTCCTAATGATGTGACCCCGTTCATCAAATGACAACACATGTCTATGGTCAGGAAACTTAACCATCTTTGACTAACGAGCTAGTCAAGTAGAGGTATACTAGGGACACTCTGTTTGTCTATGTATTCAGACATGTACTAAGTTTCTGGTTAATACAATTCTAGCATGAATAATAAACATTTATCATGATATAAGGAACTATAAATAACAACTTTATTATTGCCTCTAGGGCATATTTCCTTCAGTCTCCCACTTTCACTAGAGTCAATAATCTAGTTCACATCGTCATGTGATTTAACACTAATAGTTCACATCTTTATGTGATTAGTTCACATCTACATGTGACTAACACCCAAAGGGTTTACTAGAATCAATAATCTAGTTCACATCGCTATGTGATTAACACCCAAAGTGTCCTAAGGTGTGACCATATTTTGCTTGTGAGAGAAGTTTAGTCAATGGGTCTGTCACATTCAGAGCCGTATGTATTTTGCAAATTTTCTATGTCTGCAATGCTCTGCATGGAGCTACTCTAGCTAATCGCTCCCACTTTCAATATGTATCCAAATTGAGACTTAGAGTCATCCGGATTAGTGCCAAAACTTGCATCGACGTAACCCCTTCCGACGAACCTTTTTGTCACCTCCATAACCGAGAAACATGTCCTTATTCCATTAAGGATAATTTTGACCGTTGTCCAAGGATCCACTCCTGGATCACTATTGTACCCTCTTGCCAAACTCATGGTGAGGTACACAATATGTCTAGTACACAACATAGCATACTTTATAGAATCTATGAGTGAGGCATAGGGAATGACTTTTCATTCTCTTTCTATTTTCTGCCGTGGTCGGGTTTTGAGTCTTTACTCAACTTCACACCTTAAAACTCAGGTGAGAACTCCTTCTTTGACTAATCCATTTTGAACTCCTTCAAAATCTTATCAAGGTATGTACTCATCGAAAGTCTTATCAAGCATCTTGATCTATCTTTATAGACCTTGATGCCCAATATGTAAGTAGCTTCACTCAGGTCTTTCATTGAAAAATTCTTATTCAAGTATCCTTTTGTGCTATCCAGAAATTCTGTATTATTTCCAATCAACAATATGTCATCCACATATAATATTAGAAATGCTACAGAGCTCCCACTCACTTTCTTGTAAATACAGGCTTCTCCAAAAGTCTGTATAAAACCATATACTTTGATCACACTATCAAAGCGTATATTCCAACTCCGAGAGGCTTGCACCAGTCCATAAATGGATCGCTAAAGCTTGCACACTTTGTTAGCACCTTTAGGATCGACAAAACCTTCTGGTTGCATCATATACAACTCTTCTTTCAGATATCCGTTAAGGAATGTAGTTTTGACATCTGAAAGTGCAACTATCCCTGGGTGGTTTTGGTAATTCCTAACAACATATAGCTCATTGAGCTAATGCTATTTGAAGATAAATATTTTAGGAAAGCTCAATGATTGGCATGGCATGGATTAGAAAGTTGACCCCTCAAAATGCTAAGGGCAAAAGATTGGCTCAAGATCAAAGCACAAGACTCTACATTTTACTTTTAGTGATCCAAGATCACATTAAGGCCATAGGAAAAGCCAATACTATTAAAAGGGGGCGAGGTGTTGCTTAGTGAGTTACTTGCTCAAAATGCTTAGTGATATTCTCCAAAAACCCTCAACTACTTTCTCATATCCTCATATGTCCCAAACCAAAAGTCAAACTCGACCCCAGCGTAATCTTATATCCGGTGCCACCGAGTTCACATGACATAGCCACTGCCAGAAACCCTAGTCACTTCGGTCTCACCGATAGGGATCTCGGTCTCACTGAGATGGGATTGCAAACTCTCTGTTTCCCTTCATAACGTTTCGGTCTAACCGAGATGAGCGATCGGTCCCACTGAGATTGCAATGCAAACTCT
The DNA here is from genome assembly GCF_003073215.2 of Triticum urartu. Lineage (NCBI taxonomy): Eukaryota > Viridiplantae > Streptophyta > Magnoliopsida > Poales > Poaceae > Triticum > Triticum urartu. The sequence goes on from NC_053025.1 coordinate 72,338,970, forward strand.
CTGTTTCCCCTTCATAACGTTTCGGTCTAACCGAGATGAGTGAACTGGTCCCACCGAGTTTGCCTGACCAACTCTCTGTTTGTCTATTACCAAAATCGGTCCCACCGAGTTTGTGTAATCGGTCTCACCGAGATTACGTTATGCCCTAACCCTAATGGAATCGATCCCACCGAGTTGATCATGTTGGTCCCACCGAAAATCCTAACGTTCACATTTTGAACTAAATCGGTCTAACCGAGTTTTATAATTTGGTCCCACCGAGTTTGGTGATTTGTGTGTAACGGTTAGATTTTGTGTGGAGGCTATATATACGCCTCCACCCACTCTTCATTCGAAGAGAGAGCCATCAGAATATGCCTACACTTCCAACATACATTTTTTGAGAGAGAACCACCTACACTTGTGTTGAGGTCAAGATATTCCATTCCAACCACATAAATCTTGATCTCTAGCCTTCCCCAAGTTGCTTTCCACTCAAATCATCTTTCTACCAAATCCAATCCTATGAGAGAGAGTTGAGTGCTTGGGATACTATCATTTGAAGCACAAGAGCAAGGAGTTCATCATCAACACATCATCTATTACCTTTTGGAGAGTGGTGTCACCTAGATTGGTTAGGTGTCACTTGGGAGCCTCCGTCAAGATTGTGGAGTTGAACCAAGGAGTTTGTACAGGCAAGGAGAACACCTACTTTGTGAAGATCTACCCTAGTGAGGCAAGTCCTTCATGGGTGATGGCCATGGTGGGATAGACAAGGTTGCTTCTTCATGGACCCTTCGTGGGTGGAGCCCTCCGTGGACTCGCGCAACCGTTACCCTTCGTGGGTTGAAGTCTCCATCAACGTGGATGTACGATAGCACCACCTATCGGAACCATGCCAAAAATCTCCGTGTCTACATTGTGTTTGCTCCCTCCAAACTCCTCCCTTTACCTTCATATGCAATTGTTTTACATTCCGCTGCTATACTCTTAGAATTGCATGTGTAGTTCGATTACTTGAATTGTGTGCTAAGTTGCTAAAATATGCCATCACCAAATAAAATTGGGAAAAGGCAAGATTTTTATTTGGTCAAGTAGTCTAGTCACCCCCTAAACATACTTTCAATCCTACAAGTGGTATCAGAGCTTTGGTCTCGATTCGCTTTGATTTCCATACCTTTTGGTGATCATAGCCTTGGTTTCACAACCTAGGAGAGTATGGCGTCTAGTGCGGGAAATTACCACCGTAGAGGTCCTTACTTTGATGCTACTAATTTTGCTAGTTGGAAGCATAAGATGAAAATGCATATTCTTGGACATAACCCCGTCTTTTGGGGTATTGTGTGTATTGGCTTGCAAGGTCGTCGGCGTTCTGGGAATGGGGGTCCCCAGACTTGCCTGCCTGCGGCCTGCGGCGTGGCTCAAGTGGGGGCCCAGCGCGGCCCATCTTCATCAGCTCAAGCTCAAGACCCTCGCGAGGGGCCAAGCCTCGCGGGGCGGACGACAGGAAGCTTCCTCAGAGGCAGCCTCATCAGGCAGGCTCGCGAGGAGGCGGAGAGATCATGGCAGGGGTACCTCGCGAGGAGCCCGTGATGCAAGCCATGATGGTCGAGACCAGGCAGTGTCCTTGTTTCCCCTTTGGTGCAAACGGGGCAAGCATAGGCCAAGGCATCGGGCAAATATTACCATTCTAGTGCAACGAGACCAAGACCGACAGAGCCGCAGGACGGAGGTCACCGTGGAGCCCAAGATGGCGTCATCACCAGTACTTTTGGCAGCCGAAGACCATCTTTGGTCAGGATAACTTGTACTAGATGTTCCCCTTCAAAATGGTCAATTGTTGGTGCCCTTCCCGCTCATTATTTGGGGAGAGGCCCAGGGCCTCTATAAATAGAGCTAGCCACCACAGAGTAGAGAGACAAGAAGGGACCGAGAAAGAGAGATAGAGAGAGAGTGGCGATTGAACTCACCCCAGCAGTTCATCGCACCAGCTCAAGAACACCTCTCGCGAGGCTGTTCTTCCCTTGTACTATTCCTCATCAGCCCCTGAGGCAATCCACCTCACCACACACTGGAGTAGGGTATTACACCACAACGGTGGCCCGAACCAGTATAAACCTTGTGTCCCTTGTGTTGTTCGTTGTTTCCAGCTAGATCACGCGAGGAGATTAGACGTAGATCGGTAGGGGAGAGATCTCCGCGCGCACCCCAGTGTTCGAATCTCAAGGGTCTGCCGGAACCCGAAATCTGACATTTGGCACGCCAGGTAGGGGTGCACCGGAGTCCTCCCTCCTGACGACCCACTCTCCCCCGACATCGCATCCCGCCCTCATGGCAGACGACGTGCCGCCCGCTCCAGCGATGGATGCCAACACTGGGGCCAGGGGGCTCCGGGCCTTGGCCCCCGCCTTGCGACAGGTGCAGTGGCCGCGCAAGTTCAAGCCCGAGACGCCGCTGCGCTACAACGACGCGACGGATCCGATGATTTTCCTGCTGGCGTACGAGGAGGCTGTCTTCAGAAACGAGGGCGATGACCGGGTGATAGCCAACTGGCTACCCATGGCCCTCACCGGCGTCCCACGTGTATGGCTCCTCCACCTACCGGCGGCTTCTGTCACCTCCGGGGAGGAGCTGTGCGACCTCTTCCTCGCCCGTTTTGCCGCACCAATGCCGCCTGTCGTCGCAGCCCTCCTGGGTGGCTCCCAGGCGCCACCCTCGAGCCATCACGTCAAGCCGTTCACCCGCCGGATCAGCACCGCCTCCACGCGCCGAGAAGCCCCCCCCCCCCCGGGCTGGGTGGCGCGCGAGGCCGATCTAACCTTCGACTCAGGGCTTCACCCCTTCAACCCCATCGGTTCGGGCGCACTCCCGATGCTGTGCACCCCCACCATCTGCCAAGTGTCCGTCACCAGGACACTCATCGACGGTGGTACCGGCCTCAACGTGCTCTCGGTGGAGGCCTTCAGCCTCCTCCACGTACCGCTGGAGCGGCTCCAACGTAGCAGTCCTTTCTCGGGCGTCGGAGCCGGTTCCACCGCCTCCTTGGGACAGATCCGCCTCCCAGTGACCTTCGTCACCTACGACAACTTCCGCACGGAGCTCATCGACTTCGACATCGCCCCCATTGGCCTCCCCTACAACGCCATCCTCGGCTATCCGGCCTTGGCTCGGTTCATGGCAGCAACTCACCCGGCGTACAACCTCATGAAGAAGCCTGGGAGCAGCGGCGTCCTCACCGTGCCAGGATACACAAGGGATGCGCTGCAGGTGCTCCAGCTTGTCTTCAGGGCGGCCGCGGTGGCACAACCCACTAGCACCGGCAACCTTGAGCCCAAGGGGGCTGCGCTGGCTAAAAAGAAGCAGCTATTCACCCAAGACAAGGTAGAAACCAAGCAGGCACCAGTCGACGAGGACGGGCCCACTGGCGCCACTTTCACCATAGGGGCCAACCTCGAGCCCGAGCAGGAGAAGGCCCTGATCAGGTTCCTGCGTGCGAACAAGAAGGTGTTCGCGTGGGAACCTAATCAGTTAGCAGGGGTCCCAAGGGAAGTGATTGAGCATCACCTCAACATGTTCCCCAATGTGCGCCCCGTGAAGCAGAAGGCAAGGCGGCAGTCTACTGAGAAACAGGCTTTCATCGTTCAAGAGACCCGGAAGCTAGAGGCGGCAGGAGTTATCCACGAGGTCCGCTACCCTGATTGGCTGGCTAATCCGGTCGTTGTGCCAAAAAAGGGAGGAAAGGAGCGCATGTGTGTCGACTTCACCAACCTCAACAAAGCCTGCCCGCAGGATCCATTTCCGCTCCCCCGCATTGACCAGACAGTCGACTCCACCGCAGAGTGTGACCTATTGTGCTTCCTAGATGCCTTCTCGGGCTATCACCAGATCAAGATGGCGGTAGAAGACGTGGAGAAGACGGCTTTACTGACCCCGTGTGGAGTGTACTGCTATACGTGCATGCCGTTTGGTTTGCGCAACGCAGGCACGACCTTTCAGCGGCTGATGCACATCGCCTTAGGACGACAGCTTGGGAGGAACGCTGAAGCTTACCTCGATGACATTGTGGTGAAGTCTCGTGAGGGAAGAACCCTGATACAGGACCTGGAAGAAACCTTTGCGAGCCTCAACGAAGTGGACCTACGGCTCAACCCAGAGAAGTGCGTGTTTGGAGTCCCCTCGGGCAAGCTCCTAGGTTTCCTCGTGTCCCACAGGGGCATCAAGGCCAACCCGGAGAAGGTCAAAGCAGTCGAAGACATGAGCCCGCCAAGGACCCTCAGAGAAATGCAGAAGCTCACCGGGCGTGTAACTGCGATGGGGCGCTTCATCTCCAAGCTGGGGGAACGAGCGCTGCCCTTCTTCTAGCTAATGAAGAAAAAGGGCCCCTTCGAATGGACTGAAGAGGCCGACAAGGCATTCCAAGACCTCAAGAGGTACCTTACCAGCCCACCAGTGATGGTAGCTCTGCGTCCTCGGGAGCCCCTGGTGCTCTACCTCGAGGCCACCCCCTACTCTGCCAGCGCGACCCTAGTGGCGGTCAGGGAGGAGCGCTGCGCCAATGCCGCATCGACTGTCCGAACTAAAGCAAAGCAGAGCCAGGAGGGCCTCGCGAAGGCCGCAACCGCAGCCGGAAAGGAACAGCCGCAGCAGTGGAACGCGCCTGGAGCAGGAGAGGCCTCTTCAGGCGACCAAGCGCTGGGGGCTCCGTCGTCTGAAGAGACGCCTCGACCACTGGAGGACGCAAGCTGCGCCAGCACCCTCAACCTCATCGAGCATCCCGTGTACTTCGTCAGCATGGTGCTACGGGACGCAAGGGCATGGTAACCCATGCCTCAGAAACTCCTCCTTGCGCTACTAGTGGCCTCACGCAAGTTGCGCCACTACTTCCAAGGCCATCCCATCAAAGTCGTCTCGGCATACCCCTTGGAAAGAGTACTCAGGAGCCCCAACTCAGATGGGAGGGTTGCTGAATGGAACATTGAACTACAGGCATTTCAGCTAGAATTCAGTACGACCAGAGTCATCAAGGGAGCTGCACTTGCGGATTTTGTGGCAGAATGGGTAGAAGCGCTGGGTCTCAAGGTAGGCGAAGACCGATAGCTTTTCCCGGGAAGTGAAGCACCGGACGACTGGGTCATGTACTTCGATGGGGCGTTCTCCCGACACGATGCGGGAGCTGGCGCAGTGCGCGTGTCCCCTACCTAGGACAAACTCTACTACGCCGTACAACTCTGCTTCCAGCACGGAGAAAAGGTCTCCAACAACATAGCGGAGCACGAAGGCCTAATAGCAGGCTTGAAGGTCGCAATTGCCTTAGGGGTAAAGCGCCTCATCATCAAGGGCGATTCGCAGCTCCTCGTCAACTTCTCCAACAACATATACGAGCCAAAGGACGAGCACATGGAAGCATACCTCGCTGAGGTTTGGAAGATGGAGAAACAGTTCTGGGGGCTGGAGTTGCAGCATGTGCCTAGTGGCACCAATCAGGAGGCCGATGACATGGCCAAGAGGGTATCCAGGCGGCTGCCTCAGGAGCCTGGCGTCTTTGAGGAGCGGCTCTTCAAACCCTCGGCGGTGCCGTCACTATCGAGCACGGCGCAACCAAGGGAGGAGCTCCCTCAGCCGCCTGCCTCAGGAGCCCTGGTCTGCAGCCCGGCCTCAGGGGCACGCCTGCTCCTGGCATTAGAGCCTCAGGAAGGGTGTTGGATCTCGGAACTCAAGAACTACCTGATGCAAGGGAATCTGCCAGAAAACGAGGAGGAAGCGGAGCATGTGGCGCGGCATGCCACATCTTATTGCATCAGGAATGGAGAGCTCTACAGGAAGCGACCAAACGACGTGTCCCTACGTTGCATTTCCCGAGAGCAAGGGAAGGAGCTACTGGCGGACATACACGGTGGAGACTGCGGGCACCACTCGTCGTCACGGACCCTCGTCGGTAAGGCGTTTCGTAGTGGGTTCTACTGGCCCATGGCGCTCAACGATGCCGTTGAGCTTGTGAAGGCTTGTGAGGCCTGCCAGTTTCACGCTAAGCAGATCCATCAGGCTGCAAGGGGGTCTACAGACTATACCCATCTCATGGTCGTTCGCAGTTTGGGGGCTAGACATTCTGGGCCCGTTCCCTCAGGCGCCAGGGGGCTATCGCTACCTCTATGTCGCCGTGGACAAATTCACCAAGTGGGCTGAGGTGGAAGCCGTCCGCACAATTCCGGCAGGCTCTGCGGTCAAATTCATCAAGGGCCTCATGAGCCGATTTGGGGTGCCCAACCGCATCATCACCGACAACGGTTCGCAATTCACCAGTAATCTCTTCAAAACGTATTGTGCTAACCTTGGAACGCAGATATGCTACGCTTCGGTAGCACACCCCCGGAGCAACGGCCAGGCCGAGCGGGCCAACGCGGAGGTCCTGAGGGGCCTCAAAGCCAGGACCTTCAAGAAGAAGCTGGAGGCCTGCGGCAGGGGCTGGTACGACAAGCTCCAGCCCGTGCTGTGGTCAATCTGCACAACTACGACCAAGCCGAATGGCGAGACACCGTTCTTCCTCGTCTACGGAGCAGAGGTTGTTCTCCCTCACGAGGTCAGGCATCGCTCTGCACGGGTCCTGGCGTTCGACGAGATGCAGCAGGACGCCATGCGGGGGACGGATCTTGTGCTGGGGGAGGAACACCGTCGAGAAGCCGCGCTGCGAGCGGCATGGTATCAACAGGCGCTGCGACGATACCACTGCCGCAACATCCGCCCAGAACTCTTGAGGTAGGGGATCTCGTGCTCAGACGGGGGCTGCACAAGCTCTCTCCCATGTGGGAGGGCCCATTCAAGGTTGTTCATGTCTCCAGGCCTGGCTCCACGCGCTTGGAGACGACGGAGGGGGTGCCCATCCAGAACGCGTGGAACATTCAACATCTCCGGATGTTCTATCCCCGAGCGACACCTAGCGCCTAGGAAAGGCCCGGTGCCTGTGAAGAAGGCAAATTCCTGTGAAGCTGCTATGTTTTGGGAAAGGCTCGGTGCCTTTGAAGAAGGCGAATGCCTGTGAAGCTGCTGAGTTTTGGGAAAGGCCCAGTGCCTGTGAAGAAGGCGAATGCCTATGAAGCTGTTGCGTTTTGGGAAAGGCCCGGTGCCTGTGAATAAGGCTAATGCCTGTGAAGCTGCTGCATTTTGGGGAAGGCCCGGTGCATGTGAAGAAGGCGAATAACTGTGAAGCTGCTGAGTTTTGGGAAAGGCTCGGTGCCTGTGAAGAAGGCGAATGCCTGTGAAGCGGCTGCGTTTTGGGAAAGGCCCGGTGCCTGTGAAGAAGGCAAATGCCTGTGAAGCTGCTGCGTTTTGGGAAAGGCCTGGTGCCTGTGAAGAAGGCGAATGCCTGTGAAGCTCGCCGCCCGTGACACTCTCACGTAATAATGAGTGGGGCTGTACACACCCCGGAGTCTCCGGAGTGCCGCCCTCGGGCCTCGGGGGCTCCCGCCCATGCCCAGTGGCAGCACTTAGCTCCGCGTTGGTGAGAAGACGTCGAAGACTAGAATAGGTGCTGGACACGGCTTTCCCATTTGCTTTCTGCATTTGGCTTGTTTATTCCCGTTTGAAGTTTTATTGGAGTTGTTGACGTTCCTGGCTTGTGACTCTTTATCTTTTTCACTCGCTTGCCTCGTTTTCTCTCGCACAAGTCTCGCGAGGGAGGTTCGCGGGTGCCCTCGCGAGTGTTTTCTGCCCCAATCATTTGGAGATTTCCTATCCGAGTCCTCTGTGGGAGCACCCCTCCCAGTCCGTGCCTCACGGGCATCGCGACACGAGCGTAGGACCTGGGCCGATCGCCCTCACAACCAAGACTGAAAGTTAGCCCTCCTACTGATCCTTTCAGGGCACAAAGCGCACGGCGAGGCCGCGGCCTCAGGAGGCGAGGAATGCGTCAAGCCCCATCGAGCTAAAATAATTCCCGCACATGGGTGCACGGCGCGGAAACACGGTGTAGAAATAGCGGAAGCAGCACGATGGTTAACAGCAGCAGTTCTAACACGCCCCCGCGGGGCCCTATACTCTCTTTTGTTTCTACGCAGGAAAGAAGGAAAACAAAATGGGCACGATTCGTCATGCACCAACCCACAGCGATGGTTCGAGCTGCTCCTGGGGCTCAGGCGGATCCCTCCTCTCGCTTCACCCGGGCACGACGGCGGGCTGATCCGCTACCTTCACCCAGGCAGGCGCGACGGTGCGGGGGCTGGTCGCGGCCACCGCTGGAGGAGCTGCTGCCTGAGAGGGAGTCGCTGAAGCCTAGCGAACCCTGAGCACCGCCGCCTGTACGCCTGTCGCCGTCTTCATCCTCGTCAGTACCGGGGCTGGGCAGGCGACCGCGGATGTCGTCTTCGGGGCAACACCCAGCACGGCGACCGTCTTCCCCGAACACCCACACGTAGAGGGTGGCATCGCCATCGAACTTGAAGTGCAGGTGCACCACAGGCCTAGGCCGCGCGCGCGGGCAAACGTTTGCCAGCCGCGGGTCAGGGCCCCATTCCCAGAAACGGAGACCTCCAGCGAAGCCCAGGAGGCCCTGCTACAGCAGTCGTCTGCCTGGAGCCAGAAGCCACACCGGGCGCTGGCTGGCAGTTCATCTACTAAGAAATGGGGGAGCTGAGCCGGGTGCTGGATGGGTCCGCCGACCACACGATGAACTCCGGCAGCACCTCCACAGAGCGAAAGCGTAGCCTAGGGGGGCGCGCAGCCACGGCGTGCCCCCCATCGGGAACCGGGCGCTCACCACCACACAGGGAACCGACTCCATGGCCGCGGGAGGCCACTACGGGGACCATGGAATTCTTGCGAGGGCGGCCTCGGCCGCGCTTGGTCGGGGGGGGAGTCAGGCACTGCCTGGCGGGCCTTTCCTTTCTCCATGGCCGAGAATCTCTTTGGAGCCATGCGAGCGACGAGTAGCCAGGAAGAAGGCAAGGAGCAGCAGGAAGGGATGGGCTGAAGGGGCTCGCGCAGCCCCGTACTTATAGCCGGAGGAGTCCAACCGCCGAGCACCACGATCGCAGGTAATCATGATCAGTTTCTCTGCATGCAGGGACTTGTCAAGTCGTGCGGCCGCCGAGGCATCGTGGGGAAGCGCAGTCGCCCACGACCAATCAATCGCCATGCGGCGCCCAAGGCCGCAGGCTGTTAGGGCCTGCGACGCTTCGCGCCTGCCCCTTCGCTTTCCTGCTAGGCCAAGCCCGGGCGCGCCTTGGGCCCGGGGCATACTGTCGGCGTTCTGGGAATGGGGGTCCCCAAACTTGCCTGCCTGCAGCCTGCGGCGTGGCTCAAGTGGGAGCCCAGCGCGACCCATCTTCATCAGCTCAAGCTCAAGACCCTCGCGAGGGGCCAAGCCTCGCGGGGTGGACGACAGGAAGCTTCCTCAGAGGCAGCCTCATCAGGCAGGCTCGCGAGGAGGCGGAGAGATCAAGGCAGGGGCACCTCGCGAGGAGCCCATGACGCAAGCCATGACGATCGAGACCAGGCGGGCGTTAAGCGGGCGCCTGCCTGCACAGTGTCCTTGTTTCCCCTTTGGTGCAAAGGGGGCAAGCACAGGCCGAGGCACCGGGCAAAGGATACCATTCCGGTGCAACGAGACCAAGACCAACAGAGCGGCAGAACGGAGGTCACCATGGAGCCCAAGACGGCGTCATCACCCATGCTTTTGGCAGCCGAAGACCACCTTTGGTCAGGATAACTTGTACTAGATGTTCCCCTTCAAAATGGCAAATTGTTGGCGCCCTTCCCGCTCATTATTTGGGGAGAGGCCCAGATCCTCTATAAATAGAGCTAGCCACCACAGAGTAGAGAGACAAGAAGGGACTGAAAAAGAGTGATAGAGAGAGAGAGAGAGGCGATTGAACTCACCCCAGCAGTTCATCGCACCAGCTCAAGAACACCTCTCGCGAGGCTGTTCTTCCCTTGTACTGTTCCTCAACAGCCCCTGAGGCAATCCACCACACCACACACTGGAGTAGGGTATTACACCACAACGGTGGCCCGAAGCAGTATTAACCTTGTGTCCCTTGTGTTGTTCATTTTTTCCAGCTAGATCACGCGAGGAGTTTGGACATAGATCGGTAGGGAGAGATCTCCGTGCGCACCCCAGTATTCGAACCTCAAGGGTCTGTCGGAACCCGAAATCCGACAAAGGTGAATTCTTTGATGGGAGAGAACCGAACCATGAAGCTATTGCGGAAGAGTTGAGGATGCTGCAATACAATGCTCAAGCTTGTGATATTCTCTTCAACGGACTGTGCCCCGAAGAATTCAACAAAATCAGCCGTCTTGAGAGTGCAAAGGAAATTTGGGATACTTGGATTGATATGCACGAAGGTACTGACTCCGTCAAGGAATCCAAATTGGATGTGCTTCAAAGTCAACTTGACGAGTTCAAAATGAAGGATGGTGAAGGTGTCGCTGAAATGTACTCTAGGCTTGCTCTCATCACAAATGAGATTGCTGGCTTAGGAAGGGAAGATATGACCGATAGATTCATCATCAAGAAGATCCTAAGAGCCTTGGATAGAAAATATGATACCATGTGCACATTGATCCAAATGATGCCCAATTACAAAGATCTCAAGCCAACGGAAGTCATTGGAAGAATTTTTGCTCATGAGATGTCACTCAAGGATAAGGAAGAGCTTCACAACAAGTCAAGTGGTGCTTACAAAGCCTCATGTGATGCTCCGACATCATCAAGTGAGAAACAAACCTTCAACGAAGAATTGAGCCTAATGGTGAAGAACTTCAACAAGTTTTACAAGAGTAGAAGCAAGGAAAAAGTTCCAAGTCAAGGTCCTAGAATGACAAAAGATCTTCTAGTTGTCAGTGCAATTGCTACAATTGTGGAAGACCCGGACAGTATTCCAATGAGTGTACGGCTCCCTACAAAAGAAGAGAAGATTCTCCTAAAAGAAGAAGTAGAAGAGAAGAATCACCTCCAAGAGAGAGAAGGAGTAGAGATGACCATTATGAACGAAGAACGTCACGGGGAAGCAAGGATTCGGGAAGGGAGGACAATTTATCATAGAGCTACACAAAACGAAGACATCAAGCTCATGTTGGTGAATGGGTATCCGGCTCCGACTCCGACGATCACTCCGAGAGAAGTTATCACACCAAGTCCGAATATACTCAAGATGAAGGTGTTGCCGGTCTAGCACTTCGGTCAACCAACTCCTACGACATATTTGACTCACCAAATGAAGGAATTGGAAGATGCTTCATGGCTAAAGGTCCAAAGGTATCATAGCCGGAGTATGTTGATTTCAATAGTGATGAAGATGATTTGCTAGGTGATGATGATTTACTTGTTGACAACTCTAGTTATGAAAACTATGATGAACTTTCTATTAATCATGCTAATCAAGATAAAATGAATGACAATGATAAGAAGGAGATTGAGCGTCTAACTAAAGAACTAAACACTCTTAAGTTAGCTCATGACTACCTTGGAAGATCATCGAGAACTTTTAAAGACTCATGAGAAGCTACATCTTGAAAAGCTCAACCTTGAGCAAGAGCATGAGTTCTTAAAAGCAATCAATGATGATCTTCGCAAGAAAAGTTCTTCTTACATTGCCAAGCGTTTACTCTTGTCTACATACATGCCACAGGTTAAATCTAGCAACAAGAACAAGAAAGATTCTTCTTCTAGTAGTAACAACAATCATGCTAAATCCAATGTTGTTGCTTCTAGTAGTTCTTTTGATTCCACTAATGATTCTCTTAGCCAAGTTACACTTGAGCAAGAAAATAGCTTATTGAAGGGAATTATGGAGAAAGGTGTTTACAAGAGCCTTGCCGGAAGTAAGCAATTGGAGGAAATTGTACGCAAGCAAGGAAGACACCGGAAGAATCAAGATGTTGGTTTTGAACGAAAGTTCAATGCCAATGGAGTTGAGTGAGAAGAAGATCAATACCCCAAGACAAAGTTTGTTCCTCAACAAGATAAGTATGATCCTACTTATTTCCAAGGAACACAAGCTGAAGATGATCTTCCACCACAAGACCACAAGCTAAAAGGCAAGGACAAGCTTCAAAAGGAGATTGATGCATTTGAAGAAGCACCTAAGGCCTTGGTCAAGTGGGTTCCAAAGACTACATCAAAATCCACTTCATCAAGTATGACTACAACTCTAGGGATTCCCATCAAGATGGTCTGGATCTCTAAGAAGAAGAACTAGAAAGTTCTTGAGGGTGACTCCGCCAGCATACTTCACTCTTATCATCTTGTCAAGGACAAGAGCAAACAACTTCCATATCTTGCACTAGTTCAAGGAGTCACAAACCCTCTTGTTGGTAAGACAAGGGACAAGGTAACCTAATGCTTTCGTGGACATCATCCAATGTGAACATCACTCTATGTCTATGGATATCCTTGTTTGTTCCTTGTGGGACTAACCCGTGTAGGTATTGAAAGTGCAACTCACTCCAAAGGATTGCTCCAAATGATCTACATCAACATTGAGCATCTACATCTTCAGCACCTACATGAAGTCATCATCGACAAAACCAAGGTTAGTTCATCCCTCTTAGGGGGCATATCACATCTAGGGGGAGCTTTACTCTAATCAATTGAGCTAAAGCAACTCTATTGATGTGAGCACAACAATGATTTATGTAAAATTGGCAACCCCACTTGTGCTTAAACGATGAGTATGACCTATGATCAAATGTTCTCATTTGACTCCTAAGTCAGTATACTCATATATAGATGACCTAGTCATCGCCAAATTGCTTGATAGATGCTAGAGTGATTATGCATGCTTTGTCACATATTTCATTTGTCATTTTATTGTGTGAGCATGTTGGATGCATATTTTACTCATTCGTGGACATCCATTTGTTGCTTTGATTGTTTGGCTTTTTATCTTTTGCCAAATGGATGGACAAGAATGCCTAAGAACTCCCTCTAGCTATCTATGCTTTTCTCGTCTCAAACTCTATTCATGCTACATCACAAAGTTTGATCAAGTCAGATTCGAACCACTTTGTGTGAGGAGCACTTGGAGTCCCCGATTTTTCATAGAATTAAACTTCCAAAATCTCTTTCTGCATTTCGGTATGACCGAGTCATCCATTTCGGTCACACCGAGATCACTAAGTTGATCTAGGTTTTCAATCTTGGTGCGAGCGATTTGAACTTTTCGGTCACACCGAGTTGCAGTAACCGCTTGCGAATCTGCATCTCGGTGCCACCGAGTTGTTCCACTCGGTCACACCGATAGGGTCGGGATATATAAACCCACGGGTGAGATTTTAGAAATTTCTTCGAAACCTCTCAGCCCGCGCGTATCCTACTCTGCCGCCTCAGGTCTCCGGATCGTCCTCTCGCCTCCAGCGACCTCCCGCCGCTGGTTTCCATCATCGTCAATGGATTTCTGCCCCTCCATTGCCGCTGTAGCGAACTCCGCCGAATTAGGGTAAGAGTTCGATCGTTTGTCCTATTCTTTTTAACTCCGATTCGTAGCACATTACTTTACCATGATCATGACCATGTATGCAATCAATACATCCACTGAAAACATCCTTTAGATTAGATTGGATTTGAAAATTTAGGGTTAGGTCTCCGCCGAACTCATCTCGGACCGACCAAATTGTAGAAATCGGTCTCACCGATTTGGCTTAACCATTGCAGTTGCACTTTCGGTCTGACCGAAAACTACAAATCGGTGTGACCGAGTTCGATTCTTTGTGGAACCCTAGCAGTCTCGGTGCCACCGTACTGTGACTCGGTCTGACCGAGTTCACTAGTTTAGGTTCCGAAAGCTGCTTCGATATCACCGAGTTTACAAATTGGTAGCTCCGAAATGCTTTCTATGAAGAACTAAAACTAAGTTTTTAAGTCATTTTTTGGCAAAAACTCTGCACTTTGTGATGCTCATCCACTCTACCTCATCTATATCTATTCACAGGGTCTACTGTCAGTAAGTTTGCAGAGATGTCTGACCAGAGTGACAGCCAGAACAAGTCAGAGGAACAGGTGCAATTGAGAGAGGGCACTAGTCCCTCTAGCACTTCTGTTGATGACAGCAAGAGCACACCAAGCAACTTTCCCAAGGCAGCCACCAGGTCAAGGAAGAAGAAAACCTCAGATTCTGAAGATGAGGACTATGTGGCTATTGAGGAGGAAGTCAGCTCCAAGAAGAAGGTGCTGAAGAAGGAATATGGCACAGCTGCATCAACTAAGCCTGGCTTGCACAAGAAGGCCCCTGCCAAGAGGGTGCCAACCTTAAAGGTGAGAGCCTCAACTGCTAAAACCTCCAAGCCAACTGAAGAGGTTGTTCGAGAAGGAAAGAAGAGGAAGGAAAGGGTCAAGAAGACCACTGCCATAGTGCTTGGTAGATCCTCCATTATGACAGATCTAGTGGAAGAGGAGGAGGAAGAGGATGCTGCACCAGCACCCAAGGCTCAGAAACTTATGGGAGATGCAATTAAGTTAGGGGATGCTCCATCTAAGCCCAAATCTACTCCCAAGGATGATGCTCAGAAACCACCAAAACCCAAGAGGAACACCAAGAGTTTACCTGCTGAGGAGAAGAACAAGGCCCAAGTGCCTGAAGCTAAAGAAGAGGAAGATGATTCTCTTGTTTTGAGGAAGTTGAAGCCCAAAATTACTGACCACAATGATGCTTATCCAGTCGCTGAGGACATGCACATCAGGAAAGATGCAGGACTGAGATTGGAAATAGTTTGATTCCTATGCTGTTAGGAGGAGGAGTGCAGTTGACTACAGGTTACATACAAAGGAACAACAAGACTTCTATGAGACAATTTTTCTTGACAAGAAGCCCATTGTGTGTGACATGAAATGGGTGGATTGGGAATACATCCAAGAGAATGAAGATCACTTCCCAAGAGTATATGACAGCTTTAAGGCATGTGGAGTAGATGAGTTTGTTGGACAAAAGCTCACTAAATGGAATGATGAGCTGATCATGCAGTTTTACACCACTTCCCACTTCTATCCAGATGGAAGGATAGTATGGATGTCTAAGGGTACCAGGTACCAATCAACAGTTGAAGAATGGGCCAAGCTAATCAATGCCCCCGAAGAACATGAAGATGACTTGGATGTGTATGCCACCAAGAAGAAAGACCACAACTCCATGGCAAAGATGTACAAGGAGATCCCTGATAAGGCTTTGGAAACACACAAGCTTGGATCTGTACACTTCTTGTTATCTGGTCTGCCTACTATTAACTGGATCTTAAGGCACACATTGCTACCCAAGTCAGGAGATCACAAGATGATCAGAGGACACTCCATCAACATGCTGCAAAATTTTGATGTCCCTCAGAAGTTCAAAGTTATGATCTTGATTGTAGAAACGATCAAGAGGATTGCTGCTGATCAAAAGAGGAGTTGTGGGTAAGCTCCACATATTCAGGAGCTCATCAATTCAAAGATGGGCACAGGAATTTATTTGCTGGACAAGGAGTATCTATCAGCTCAATTTGAAGACAACACAGTTGTGATGAATGAGGAGCAACCATCATCAGCTCAAGTCCAGGAGAAGAGAGCCAAGGCAAAGGCTGAGAAAGATGCCAAGATGCCCGGTGTTGAAGAGGCATCTCAATTTTTGCTGAAGAGCAAGAAAGATCAATTAGGCTATCTGATTCAAGCTACCCTAAGGATTGAGAAGGGCTTGGCCACCCTGACTCAGAATCATGAGAGCCTGGAGAGGATTGTCGAGACAAAATTCTATCATCTTGACCTGAAGGTGACTGAGATTCAGACTGTAGTTCAACAGCTTCAGGAGGAAGCAAAGGAAAGGAAAGTAAAGGCAACTACTGATGCCTTTCAGCGGGTGCCACGAGGTCCAAGGTCTACTGCAGTGCCAGTTTCAGATTCTAGAGCTACAGTGTCAGCACCAGCAGCTATAGCTCCAGTGCCACCTCCAGCACCTACTCCACCTCCATCAGCTCCAACTACGTCATCGGAAGCCTTCGTCCTTGGAGTTATCTCTACACCACCTCCGGAAGACCAAGCCTGGGAGACGTATAGCACTATGCATTTTCGAACTTTTTGGTAACTTGTTTCCAAAGGAGGAGAAATATGTATAGATCATAGGCTTTGAGAGAGAGTGTCTTGCTTTTTATCTCTCTTGCTTTTGGTTGAACTTTTTATTGTGTGCTTGTGTGAGGTACTTTATGTCCTTGTGTGAGATGCTTATTTGATCATGTGGTTGATCGTTTGCTACCTTAATGCTTGTTGAATGATACTATCTTTTATATCTCATATATGATCATTCACTTTCTTGGTGATGAGTGCATGCTATCAATTTCTATCATTTTGAGCTCTCCACCAAGATGTATGTCACATGGAAGAGTAACCCATGAACCTAATCGATTGTGCATTTGCATTCAAAAGCAAATTTTAAATAATGCACAAATTTAGGGGGAGCTCTTGCTTATCACAAACTTCTCAAAGCAACGATGTATTTCAATCTTATTATCATTTGTCGAAGCTTTGATCTATATGTTTTCATCAATTACCACAAAGGGGGAGATTGAAAGTGCAACTATCCCTGGATGGTTTTGGTAATTCCTAACAACATATAGCTCATTGAGCTAATGCTATTTGAAGATAAATATTTCAAGAAAGCTCAATGATTGGCATGGCATGGATTAGAAAGTGGACCCCTCAAAATGCTAAGGACAAAATATTGGCTCAAGCTCAAAGCACAAGACTCTAAATTTTACTTTTAGTGATCCAAGATCACATTGAGTCCATAGGAAAAGCCTATACTATTAAAAGGGGGCGAGGTGTTGCTTAATGAGTTACTTGCTCAAAATGCTTAGTGATATGCTCCAAAAAAACCCCAACTACTTTCTCATATCCACATATGTCCCAAACAAAAAGTCAAACTAAGCCCCACCGAAATTTTCTATCCGGCGCCACGGAGTTCACTTGACATAGCCACTGCCAAAAACCCTAGTCACTTTGGTCTCACCGATAGGGATCTCGCTCTCACCGAGATGGGATTGCAAACTCTCTGTTTCCCTTCGTAACGTTTCAGTCTAACTGAGATGAGCGATCGGTCCCACCGAGATTGCAATGCAAACTCTCGGTTTCCCCTTCGTAATGTTTCGGTCTAACTGAGATGAGCGAATCGGTCCCACCGAGTTTGCCTGACCAACTCTCTGTTTTTCTATTACCAAAATCGGTCCCACCGAGTTTGTGTAATTGGTCTCACCGAGATTACGTTATGCCCTAACCCTAATGGAATCAGTCCCACCGAGTTGATCATGTTGGTCCCACCGAAATTCCTAACGTTCACATTTTGAACTAAATCGGTCTGACCGAGTTTTATAATTCGGTCCCACCGAGTTTGGTGATTTGTGTGTCATGGTTAGATTTCGTGTGGAGGCTATATATACCCCTCCACCCACTCTTCATTCGAAGAGAGAGCTATCAGAATATGCCTACACTTCCAACATACATTTTCTGAGAGAGAACCACCTACACTTGTGTTGAGGACAAGATATTCCCTTCCAACCACATAAATCTTGATCTCTAGCCTTCCCCAAGTTGCTTTCCACTCAAATCATTTTTCTACCAAATCCAATCCTATGAGAGAGAGTTGAGTGTTGGGGAGACTATCATTTGAAGCACAAGATCAAGGATTTCATCATCAACACACCATCTATTACCTCTTGGAGAGTGGTGTCTCCTAGATTGGTTAGGTGTCACTTGGGAGCCTCCGTCAAGATTGTGGAGTTGAACCGAGGAGTTTGTATAGGCAAGGAGATCGCCTACTTCGTGAAGATCTACCCTAGTGAGGCAAGTCCTTCGTGGGTGATGGCCATGGTGGGATAGACAAGGTTGCTTCTCCGTGGACCCTTCATGGGTGGAGCCCTCCGTGGACTCATGCAACCGTTACCATTCGTGGGTTGAAGTCTCCATCAATGTGGATGTATGATAGCACCACGTATCGGAACCACGCAAAAAATCTCTGTGTCTACATTGCGTTTGTTCCCTCCAAACTCCTCCCTTTACCTTCATATGCAATTGTTTTACATTCCGCTACTATACTCTTAGAATTGAATGTGTAGGTTGATTACTTGAATTGTGCTAAGTTGCTAAAATCTGCCAAGACCAAATAAAATTGGGAAAATGCTAGATTTTTATTTGGTCAAGTAGTCTAATCACCCCCCTAGACATACTTTCGATCCTACAACATCCATTTGCCAAAATTCATAATCATGAAATGCGGCAATTGCTAACATGATTCAGACAGACTTTACGAATTGCTACTGGTGAGAAGGTCTCATCGTAGTGAACTCCTTGAACTTGTCGAAAACTTTTCGCAACAAGTCGAGCTTTGTAGATAGTAACATTACCGTGAGCGTCAGTCTTCTTCTGGAAGATCCATTTAATTTCAATGGCTCACCAATCATCGGTCAAGTCAATCAAAGTCCATACTCTGTTCTCATACATGGATCCCATCTCAGATTTCATGGCCTCAAGCCATTTCGTGGAATCTAAGCTCATCATGGCTTCATCATAGTTCGTAGGTTCGTCATGGTCTAGTAACATGACTTCCAGAACAGGATTACCGTACCACTCTGGTGCCGACCGTGCTCTGGTTGACCTACGAGGTTCGGTAGTAACTCGATCTGAAGTTTCATGATCGTCATCATTAGCTTCCTTACTAATTGGTGTAGGAATCACTGGAAATGATTTCTGTGATAAACTACTTTCCAATTCGGGAGAAGGTACAATTACCTCATCAAGTTCCAAATTCCTCCCACTCACTTCTTTCGAGAGAAACTTCTTCTCTAGAAAGCTCCACTCTTAGCAATGAATATCTTGCCTTCAGATTTATGATAGAAGGTGTATCCAAAATACTCCTTTGGGTATCCTATGAAGACTCATTTCTCTGATTTGGGTTCGAGCTTATCAGGTTGAAGCTTTTTCACATAATCATCACAATTCCAAACTTTCAGAAACGACGGCTTGGGTTGCTTGCTAAACCACAGTTCATATGGTGTCATCTCAATGGATTTAGATGGTGCCCTATTTAACGTGAATGTACACTGGTGAGCGTCGGTCCTAAACAAACGGTTTAAAACCCCTTTCTACGACAGCATTTGGAACCGTCGCCAAGTGAAAGTCGGCGATAGGGGGGTTCCTTCCCACACAACCCAAAAACCGTCGGGGATAGGGCCCCTACAGTACTCCTACTTGTTTCTACTCGCATTGCCATCGCAGTCGGTATTCTGTGGTGCTACGTTTATGATGCGCGGCCCATCACAAAAGGTTCATCGTTAAGAAGAGTAGCTAATCTCCATACGAGTGTCGGACAGTCATAACATCATCGTACACGACAACTATCACACACGCTATTATGTGGTGCAACATTTACGATGCATACTTCATCAGAAACAGTTCATGGTTGCGAATCATGTACGATAAGGCAACTAACACAAATGTTTAGTTTGCCCGCACCATTTGTGATATTGTCTGACATCGCACACGCTTTGCAAACGGCAACTGTGTGCATGCTTGCACATGTTTCCTCTCTGTGAACCGTCTCCGATTATGGTGCATATCGCAAACGTTTGTGTTTTACCAACCATGTGTGCCGTAACAACCTGGAGAGCGTAATTTCACCGTACTTTAATTGTTGATTTTCCAAAGTGTACTAGATTTGGATTTGAATTTGAATGTATGCTATAGCTTTATTCATATCCATCAGGTTCAAACAATCAATGCATTATTCGATTCATAGATACATATGTTCAAGAATTACATAAGAACAAAATAAAGAATGATGAACCACAATTGTATACTTGTACTATTAAAGACGGTAAAGAAAGAGACGAAATATATTCTGGTGGCTGAACAAGGTGAAGCAGAATGCCCATATTGTGCCCTCCATGCAGAAGGCACGCACGACTCTAGTCCAACCCCTTGTGATGGCCGACTGCCCATCCTTCACGGTCTTCATGAAAACATCTAGATAATCAACGTGTTCTGGTAGAAATTCTTTAACCTTTGCATGCCCACCAATCATGTAGTTTGAGAGGTAATCTTGAGTAAACTGCTTTGGCAACCACTGCAAAGGAAAAAGATTCAGACATTGTCATCTAACACAACTCATTATGGGCAGTAAAAAGAAGGCTGCAGAGTTCTTACTTACCATCCTGCAGTTCGTTGTTGTCTTGGATAAAGTGTAAACAAATAGTTTAATTGCCATCTTTGGACCCATTTTACTAACAATCTTTATCAGCTTCCTCACTTGATATTGGTTCATCGATATCTCATTGCCCCATGCGCAGAAAGGGTCGAAACACGGATCTTTACCAATGGCATATGTACCTAAAAGCACCAAGTTAATATTAGAAGCTAAACAGCAATTGCACAATGATGTAGTACAACACTCTTTTATAATATGTCTATATACATCCGTATGTGGTAGTCCATTTAAAATCTCTAAAAAGACAAATATTTAGGAATGGAGGGAGTATCTTATAACATCCAATATCCTCACATATTAGATGAATTAACATCTTATATTATGGGCCAGAAAGGAGTTTAGTTTATTCTTACAAATTATCTGCTGCTGTATCCACAGGTTACAGTTAGTTTGAGCTAGTTCGGGCTCAAATAGCCCTAAAGTATATATAAACAAGAGGGCTAGTTTGAGCTAGTTTGTCGGAGTAATGGGCCACGGGTAGGCTAACCCGAGGCCCAAAACCTTTCAAGATATCGGGGCTGACTGCGCCCCTTGAGACGACAGATGAAGAGCCGCCTTCTGGAGGACGGCTGAAGGAATAGTCGGCTGCCCGCATGCAGACGAGTCCTAGAGGCGAGGTCAAGACCGGCCGACTCCCGCCTGGCGGCTTCCAGAGAACCGACCATGGGGAGTCGGCCAACGGCACCAACAAAGCCCGTGCCCTCATCAGGGGGGTGGGACAGGGAGTGGAAACAGTAAAGCCCACTCCCTCCCCTCAGGGGGTGGCTAGGCCAAAGTGCGTTGTACCCACGGAGATCCCCGTCTGGCGCAGCACTGTTGCCATGCCATCCCTGACATCAACAACAGTGGGCGGAGTCCTGTGCCCACGATGGCCTGTCAGTACGGTCCATGGACGACGGGCCCCACCGATCAACGAGAGTCCAGAAGACGGCGAGAGCGCCACCAGTCGGACCCGTAGGGAGCCGGCCCTCGGGAGTCGGTCTGCCCCTCCCATGGGTTCTCCACACCATTAACCAGACGAGACAGGGAGTGGCTATAGTGATCACCCGCCAGACGGCGGGGCTGTAGCCACGACCCCATGACCAAGCCTGCGTCATTAGAAGCACGGCTACAGTAATCAGCAACCGACAAGACCCGCAAGCGGCAGGTACGGCCTGTCCGCTCCATACCAGACCAGTCGACGGGGCCCACCAGTCAGCGGAAGAGCCGGTAGGCGAAGAGACTGACGGCTGGGCCCTGCGCCTCGACAGTTTACCATTGTACCCCTAGGGGTAGGCCTATATAAACCCCCCAGGACACCCATGCAAAGGGTTCCGATCCATTAGAACTAGACCAAATCATAGAAGAAGGAGAGAGCTAGCCCAGCCTTCTCCTACTTTTAGCATACAGCTCGAGGAGCGCCCTTGTATTCACTTTGCCTTAGTGATCATGCGGAGACCCCGCAGAGCAGGACTAGGGGTGTTATCTCCCAGGAGAGCCCTGAACCTGGGTAAAGTACGCCCGCGTTCGTGTCTACGCCTCATCCCGTTTCCAGGCACCGGTGACGTTCTACTCACCCCCACCATGATAAGTCATCCATTGGGATATGTCGCACCCAACCCCTGATATTTGGCACTCACCCTGGGGCCTGGTGCACCGTCATCCGGAGACCTGTTCTGGACGGGAACCCTTTTCCTCCCTGGCGAGCGCAGCCAGCCCGACACGCCAGACGGAGTCTGCGCCGACGCGCTGCATGGCGCTGAAATCGCCTGCGCGGCCAGTTGCCTCGCCGATCTTGTCGGCAAGGTCCGCCTCTCCGACGAGCCCGCATCCGACGCAGGCACAAGCGGCCCCGAGAGCTTCCTCGCGGGCCTCCTCAATTAACTCCACATCGCCAGCGAGCCAGCTGGGGACTTGGAGTCCGTAGGCTTCGCTGATCCGATGTTGGTCGACTCCGACACCGCGTCGCTTGGCACGTTCCCTACCAACGTGGTGGTGTACGACGAGCCGCTCCCTTGTGCGGAGAGCAGCGGAAGCATCGTCACGGAAGTGCTTGTCATTGATCATGGCAAGCACTCCGGCGGGGGTGAGTATGATCCACTCAACGCGGCGCGGCAAGACCTGTTAGCGCCCATTCCCGAAGATGCCGATGCTGAAATGCTGGAGGCACGCCAGCTTCAGCTAGTCGATGGCGCCAGGAAGCTGGCCAACATGAGACGCCTATCAGAGGCCTACCAGTGCAAGATGGACCGCGATGTGGGCGGCACGCCGGCTCCAGCTGGACCTAGCCGCCTTGGCACGGTCCGGCAGCGCGGCGTGGCCATCACCGACCTGTTCGGGGCAAATCGCTCTATTTACGCCACGCCTGCAGAGAACATCCGAGCTGCCCAGGAGGCGGCGGATGAGCTGGACAAATTCGAGGGCGAAGAACGTCGCTTGATAACAGAGCGCGTCCAGTGACTCCTTGACGCGGCGGTGGAGCAGAACGAGGCCGGCTGCCGAACCGATGTGCGGCACCGGCAGAATGACGACCTGCCTCCCCGTCGAGACCAAGGCGCGACATCTCGGACGCCGACTTGTGGTGTCCGCGGAAGAAAGGACAAGGAGCCGGCTGCCAGCCGCAGTCGGACTCGCATCACCATAGAGCGCGACCAAGACGGCCGCCCAAGAACAGTGGAACGATGGGACGACTGTCCGCCTCCTCCCCCTCGCAGGGAAAGGCGAGTCTCCCTGCCGCCTGTTGATCACCCGATGCTCGGCGACCGCCTTGGCCGCCGAGAGGGAGTCGGAGAGAATGACGCCCGCCACCGGATCGACCATCTCCACCGATCCCTGGAGCTTGAAGAAGAAGATGAGTTGGGTCCGCCATGTTTCGGCCCCCGCATTCGAGACGAGCCCTTCCCCAGAGGGTTCACGCTCCCAAGAGACACACTCAAATACACCGGCTCAGTGAAGCCGGAAGACTAGCTAGTCGACTACTCCACGGCCGTCAGCATAGCAAACGGCAACAAGCATGTTGCCGTGAAGTACATTCCGCTCATGCTCCAGGGCATGGCCCGAACATGGCTAAATAGCTTAAGGCCCCGCAGCATCAACAGTTGGGTCGACTTCACCGATGCCTTCGTCCGCGACTTCACCAGCACGTACAAGCGGCCACCCAAACCTCGCCACCCCTCCTTGTCCGTGCAAGGCCCCAACGAGTCAACTCGCGACTACCTCATGCGCTGGGCCGAGCTCCGCAACTCCTGCGAGGGCGTGCACGAGGTGCAGGCCATTGAGTACTTCACTGCGGGATGCCAAGAGGGCACCCTCCTCAAGCACAGGCTTCTCTGCGATGAGCGAGAGACCCTTGACGAGCTGCTGATCATAGTAGACAAATATGCCACGGCCGACTCCTCCATGAAGACGGAGATCGAAGTTAGTGCGACAGGCAAGGTGGCTCCTCAGGCTCCTCGAACCCCGGCTTGAGACACCAGTCGACGTCAAAAGCAGAACGACCACAAGCGCAAAGCCCCACAGCCGGCTTCCACCAGTTGGCAGGTGGCGACAGTCAAAGACCAGCAGCCGGAAGGGCAGCTTCCGCCCAAACGCCAGAAGGGTGGCAAGCCCAACTGGCAGCCGACTTTCTCATATGAGCAGACTTTGGATGGACCCTGCAAATTCCATAGTGGCACGAAGCCGTCCAACGACACTACTCGAAAGTGCCACTGGCTCACCAAGATCTCCACGGGAGATAGCCTTTTGCCTCCGCCACCTGCTGGGCAGCCGCCTCCTCCTCTGCCCCAGCAACCAACGGTCAGACCAGTCGGCGCGATACAAGACGAGTACCCAGAAGAGCATGGAGCCTATGTCGTGTTTACCAGCGTGGTCGATGATCGACGCAGCAGGCGGCTCTAGCAACAGGAGGTGAAAGCAGTACCATATGATACACCAGAGTTCATGCATTGGTCCGAGAAGCCCATCAGCTAGAGCAGAGCTGACCACCCGGAAGTAATGCCCAAACCCGGCTCCAATGCCTTGGTTTTGGATGCCACATTTGCCATGGACAAGTGAGCTGCTCGCTTCTCTAAGGTCCTGATAGACGGCAGCAGCAGCATCAACATCCTATACAAGGATACCATGGAGAAATTAGGAATCAGACAGAGGCAGCTTCAGTCCAGCCGGACAGTGTTCCATGGCATAGTTCCTGGCCTTTCCTGCTCACCAATCGGCAAGATTCTGATTGACGTCCTCTTTGGAGACAAAGATCACTTCCACCAAGAGTTAATTTGGTTTGAGGTGGTGGACCTTGAGAGCCCATACCATGCGCTACTTGGCCGCCCTGCCCTGGACAAGTTCATGGCTGTCCCCCACTATGCCTACCTCAAGATGAAGATGCCGAGTTCCAAGGGGATTCTGACCATAACTGGCGACTACAAGAAGTCGTCCGCCTGCGCAGCAGAGAGCAGTCGGCTGGCCGAGTCCCTCGTGATCACAGCTGAGAAGCGGCTCCTTGATCGGGTTGTGGCGATGGCAAGCAAGCAGCCAGAGATGTCGCCCGATCCCAGGGAGTCGGAAGCTGTGGGCTCGTTCAAGCTAGCCAAAGAAACGAAGAAGATACCCTTGGACCCGGAGCACCCAGAGAGGTATGCTGTCGTAGGTGCCAACCTCGACAGCAAATAGGAAGGCGAGCTCGTCGATTTCCTCCGTGAGAATCGGGATATCTTCGCATGGTCCCCCAAAGACATGCCAGGTGTCCCAACGGATTTCGCCGAGCACAAATTGCATGTCCGATCTGATGCCAAGCCAGTCAGGCAGCCCTTGCACCGCTTGTCAGAAGAGAAGAGAAGAGTTGTTGGAGAAGAGATAGCCCGGCTGCTGGCAGCCGGCTTCATCATGGAAGTGTTCTTTCCAGAATGGCTAGCCAACCCCGTCCTGGTACTGAAGACGAACAAGCAATGGCGAATGTGTATTGACTACACTAGCCTCAACAAAGCATGCCCCAAGGACCTGTTCGCTTTGCCAAGGGTTGACCAAGTGATAGACTACACAGCCGGATGCGAGCTGTTGAGTTTCTTGGATTCATATTCGGGATATCACCAGATCAAGTTGAACCCGGCTGATAGGCTAAAGACCGCCTTCATCACACCATTTGGAGCCTTCTACTACTTGACCATGACATTCGGCTTGAGGAATACCGGCGCCACCTTCCAACGTTGCATGCAGAAGTGCCTCCTCAAGCAACTCGGCAGAAATGCCCATGTTTATGTGGACGATGTGGTGGTGAAGACGGAGATGCGTGGAACACTGCTGGAAGACCTCAAGGAGACCTTTGAGAACTTGCGCCGATTTCAAATCAAGCTCAACCCAGAAAAATGCGTCTTCGGAGTACCAGCCGGCCAGCTTCTTGGCTTCCTAGTCTGTGAACGCGGCATAGAGTACAACCCTGTAAAGATCAAGGCCATTGAAAGGATGGAGGTACCCAGCCGACTGTTGGACGTACAAAAGTTCACCGGCTGTTCGGCATCCATCAGCCGATTCATCAGTCGACTGGGAGAGAAGGCTCTCCCCCTATACCAACTCATGAAGAATACCACTTTTTTCGAGTGGAACCACAAGGCGGATGAAGATTTTCTCCAACTAAAGAAGATGTTGACTACTCCACCTGTCCTGGCGGCTCGGACTCCTAAGGACTCCATGCTCATCTACATCGCCGCCACCAGCCGAGTAGTCAGCACAGTCATCATAGTAGAGCGCAAGGAGGAAGGCAAGGCACTACCAGTCCAGAGACCGGTATATTATTTAAGTGAAGTACTGTCGACCTCCAAGCAAAACTACCCCCACTACCAGAAGATGTGCTACGGCGTGCACTTTGCCGCCAAGAAATTGAAGCCTTACTTTCAAGAGCACCGAATCACTATGGTTTGCACGGCTCCACTAGCCGAGATCATCGGGAGCCGGGATGCGTCGGGTCGAGTGGCCAAATGGGCCATCGATTTGGCCCCCTACACCATCTACTACCTGTTGGGGAACGTTGCAGAAAACAAAAATTTTCCTACTCGTTTCACCAAGATCCATCTAGGAGTTCATCTAGCAACGAGTCATCGGATGCATCTACATACCTTTGTAGATCGCGTGCGGAAGCGTTCAAAGAACGGTGATGATGTAGTCGAACACGACGTGATCCAAATCACCAATGACCAAGCACCGAACGGACGGCACCTCCACGTTGAACACACGTACGGGACGGGAGACGTCTCCCCCTTCTTGATCCAGCAAGGGGGAAGGAGAGGTTGATGAAGATCCAGCAGCACGACGGCGTGGTGGTGGTTGCAGGGCGTCACAGTAGCAGGGCTTCGCCTATACTACGAGAGAGAGACGTAACGGGGAGAGAGGGAGGCGCCAGGGGCTGGTGTGTGAAGTCCCTCCTCTCCCCCACTATATATAGGGGTGCTAGGGGGTCGCCGGCCCTAGGAGATGGAATCTCCTGGGGGGGCGGCGGCCAAGGGTGGGGGGCTTGCCCCCCAAGCAAGGGGGCGCCCCCTTTAGGGTTTCCCCTCAACCCTAGCCACATGGGCCCTAGGGGAGTGGCGCCCCAGCCCACTTTGGGCTGGGTTCCCTCCCACTTCAGCCCATGGGGCCCCCCGGGATAGGTGGCCCCACCCGGTGGACCCCCGGGACCCTTCCGGTGGTCCCAGTACAATACCGGTGACCCCGAAACTTGTCCGATGGCCGAAACAGCACTTCCTATATATAATTCTTTACCTCCGGACCATTCCAGAACTCCTCGTGACGTCCGGGATCTCATCCGGGACTCCGAACAACATTCGGGTTACTACATATACATATCTTCACAACCCTAGCGTCACCGAACCTTAAGTGTGTAGACCCTACGGGTTCGGGAGACAAGCAGACATGACCGAGACGACTCTCCGGTCAATAACCAAGAGCGGGATCTGGATACCCATGTTGGCTCCCACATGCTCCACGATGATCTCATCGGATGAACCACAATTTCGAGGTTTCAATCAACCCCGTATGCAATTCCCTTTGTCAATCGATATGTTACTTGCCCGAGATTCGATCGTCGGTATCCCAATACCTCGTTCAATCTCGTTACCGGCATGTCACTTTACTCATACCATAATGCATGATCCCGTGACCAGACACTTGGTCACTTTGAGCTCATTATGATGATGCATTACCGAGTGGGCCCAGTGATACCTCTCCGTCATACGGAGTGACAAATCCCAGTCTTGATCCATGTCAACCCAACAGACACTTTCGGAGATACCCGTAGTCTACCTTTATAGTCACCTAGTTACGTTGTGACGTTTGGTATACCCAAAGCACTCCTACGGTATCCGGGAGTTACACGATCTCATGGTCTAAGGAAAAGATACTTGACATTGGAAAAACTCTAGCAAACGAACTATACGATCTTGTGCTATGTTTAGGATTGGGTCTTGTCCATCACATCATTCTCCTAATGATGTGATCTCGTTATCAATGACATCCAATGTCCATAGTCAGGAAACCATGACTATCTGTTGATCAACGAGCTAGTCAACTAGAGGCTTACTAGGGACATGTTGGCGTCTGTTATTCACACATGTATTACGATTTCCGGATAACACAATTATAGCATGAATAAAGACAATTATCATGAATAAGGAAATATAATAATAATGCTTTTATTATTGCCTCTAGGGCATATTTCCAACAGTCTCCCACTTGCACTAGAGTCAATAATCTAGTTACATTGTGATGAATCGAACACCCATGGAATTCTGGTGTTGATCATGTTTTGCTCTAGGGAGAGGTTTAGTCAACGGATCTGCTACATTCAGGTCCGTATGTACTTTACAAATATCTATGTCTCCATATTGAACATTTTCATGAATGGAGTTGAAGCGACGCTTGATGTGCCTTGTCTTCTTGTGAAACCTGGGCTCCTTGGCAAGTGCAATAGCTCCAGTGTTGTCACAGAAAAGTTTGATTGGCCCCGACGCATTGGGTATGACTCCTAGGTCGGTGATGAACTCCTTCACCCATATTGCTTCATGTGCTGCCTCCGAGGCTGCCATGTACTCCGCTTCACATGTAGATCCCGCCACGACGCTTTGCTTGCAACTGCACCAGCTTACTGCCCCACCATTCAAAATATACACATATCCGGTTTGTGACTTAGAGTCATCCAGATCTGTGTCGAAGCTAGCGTCGACGTAACCCTTTACGACGAGCTCTTCGTCACCTCCATAAACGAGAAACATTTCCTTAGTCCTTTTCAGGTACTTCAGGATATTCTTGACCGCTGTCCAGTGTTCGTTGCCGGGATTACTTTGGTACCTTCCTACCAAACTTACGGCAAGGTTTACATCAGGTCTGGTACACAGCATGGCATACATAATAGAACCTATGGCTGATGCATAGGGGATGACGCTCATCTCTTCTATATCTTCTGCCGTGGTCGGACATTGAGCTGTGCTCAATTTCATACCTTGTAATACAGGCAAGAACCCCTTCTTAGATTGATCCATATTGAACTTCTTCAATAACTTATCAAGGTATGTGCTTTGTGAAAGACCTATGAGGCGTCTCGATCTATCTCTATAGATTTTGATGCCTAATATATAAGCAGCTTCTCCAAGGTCCTTCATTGAAAAACTCTTATTCAAGTAGGCCTTGTTGCTGTCCAAGAGTTCTATATCATTTCCCATCAATAGTATGTCATCTACATATAATATGAGAAATGCTACAGATCTCCCACTCACTTTCTTGTAAACGCAGGCTTCTCCATAAGTCTGTGTAAACCCAAACGCTTTGATCATCTCATCAAAGCGAATGTTCCAACTCCGAGATGCTTGCACCAGCCCATAAATCGAGCGTTGGAGCTTGCACACCTTGTCAGCATTCTTAGGATCGACAAAACCTTCCGGCTGCATCATATACAATTCTTCCTTAAGGAAACCATTAAGGAATGCCGTTTTGACGTCCATTTGCCATATCTCATAATCATAGAATGCGTCAATTGCTAACATGATTCGGACGGACTTCAGCTTCGCTACCGGTGAGAAAGTCTCATCGTAGTCAACCCCTTGAACTTGTCGATAACCCTTAGCGACAAGCCGAGCTTTATAGATGGTCACATTACCATCCGCGTCTGTCTTCTTCTTAAAGATCCATTTATTTTCTATGGCTCGCCTCTCAACGGGCAAGTCAGTCAAAGTCCATACTTCGTTTTCATACATGGATCCTATCTCGGATTTCATGGCTTCCAGCCATTTGTCGGAATCCGGGCCCGCCAACGCTTCTTCATAGTTCGAAGGTTCACCGTTGTCTAACAACATGATTTCCAAGACAGGGTTGCCGTACCACTCTGGTGCGGAACGTGTCCTTGTGGACCTTCGAATTTCAGTAGGAGCTTGATCAGAAGTATCTTGATCATTATCATTAACTACCTCTCTAGTCGGTGCAGGCACCTCAGGAACATTTTCTTGAGTTGCGCCATTTTCCGGTTCAAGAGGTAATACTTCATCAAGCTCTACTTTCCTCCCACTTACTTCTTTCGAGAGAAACTCTTTCTCTAGAAAGGACCCATGCTTGGAAACAAAGATCTTGCCTTCGGATCTGAGGTAGAAGGTGTACACAATAGTTTCTTTTGGGTATCCTATGAAGACGCATTTTTCCGACTTGGGTTCGAGCTTTTCATGTTGAAGTTTCTTGACATAAGCATCGCATCCCCAAACTTTTAGAAACGACAGCTTAGGTTTCTTCCCAAACCATAATTCATACGGTGTCGTCTCAACGGATTTCGACGGAGCCCTATTTAAAGTGAATGCGGCAGTCTCTAAAGCATAGCCCCAAAAAGATAGCGGTAAATCGGTAAGAGACATCATAGATCGCACCATATCTAATAGAGTGCGATTACGACGTTCGGACACACGTTACGCTGAGGTGTTCCAGGCGGCGTGAGTTGTGAAACTATTCCACATTTTCTTAAGTGTGTGCCAAATTCGTGACTCAAGTATTCTCCTCCACGATCTGATCGTAGAAACTTGATATTCCTGTCACGTTAATTTTC
The DNA here is from genome assembly GCF_003073215.2 of Triticum urartu. Lineage (NCBI taxonomy): Eukaryota > Viridiplantae > Streptophyta > Magnoliopsida > Poales > Poaceae > Triticum > Triticum urartu. Next base: position 72,369,207 of record NC_053025.1, read on the forward strand.
AACCTCACTCTAAAATTCCTTGAACTTTTCAAAGGTCTCAGACTTGTGTTTCATTAAGTAGACATACCCATATCTACACAAGTCATCAGTGAGGGTGAGAACATAACGATAGCCACCGCGAGCCTCAACACTCATTGGACCGCACACATCAGTATGTATGATTTCCAATAAGTTGGTTGCTCGGTCCATTGTTCCTGAGAACGGAGTCTTGGTCATCTTACCCATGAGGCATGGTTCGCACGTGTCAAATGATTCATAATCAAGAGACTCTAAAAGTCCATCTGCATGGAGCTTCTTCATGCGTTTGACACCTATGTGACCAAGGCGGCAGTGCCACAAGTATGTGGGACCATCATTATCAACCTTACATCTTTTGGTACTCACATTATGAACATGTGTAGTATTACGTTCGAGATTCATAAAGAATAAACCATTCACCATAGGAGCATGACCATAAAACATATCTCTCATATAAATAGAACAACCATTATTCTCGGATTTAAATGAGTAGCCATCTCGAATTAAACGAGATCCCGATACAATGTTCATGCTCAAAGCTGGCACTAAATAACAATTATTAAGGTTTCAAACTAATCCCGAAGGTAGATATAGAGGTAGCGTGCTGACGGCGATCACATTGACCTTGGAACCATTCCCGACGCGCATCGTCACCTCGTCCTTTGCCAGTTTCCGCTTATTCCGCAGCCCTTGCTTTGAGTTACAAATGTGAGCAACTGCACCGGTATCAAATACCCAGGAGCTACTACGGACACTAGTAAGGTACACATCAATTACATGTATATCACATATACCTTTTGTTTTGCCGGCCTTCTTGTCTGCTAAGTATTTAGGGCAGTTTCGCTTCCAGTGACTGCTTCCCTTGCAATAAAAGCACTCAGTCTCGGGCTTGGGTCCATTCTTTGGCTTCTTCCCGGCAGCTTGCTTTCCGGGCGCGGCAACCTCCTTGCCGTCCTTCTTGAAGTTCTTTTTACCCTTGCCTTTCTTGAACTTAGTGGCTTTATTGACAATCAACACTTGATGTTCCATCTTGACTTCTACCTCCGCTGATTTCAGCATTGAGAACAACTCAGGAATGGTCTTTTGCATCCCCTGCATGTTGAAGTTCATCACAAAGCTCTTGTAGCTTGGTGGAAGCGACTGGAGGATTCTGTCAATGATCGCATCATCCAGGAGATTAACTCCCAGCTGAGACAAGCGGTTATGTAACGCAGACATAGTGAGTATGTGCTCACTGACAGAACTATTTTCCTCCATCTTACAGCTGAAGAACTTATCGGAGACTTCATATCTGTCGATCCGGGCATGAGCTTGAAAAACCATTTTCAGCTCTTCGAACATCTCATATGCTCCATGTCTCTCAAAACGCTTTTGGAGCCCCGGCTCTAAGCTGTAAAGCATGCCGCACTGAACGAGGGAGTAGTCGTCAACACGTGTCTGCCAAGCGTTCATAACGTCTTGGTTCTGTGGGACAGGAGCTTCACCTAGCGATGCTTGTAGGACATAATCTTTCTTGGCAGCTATGAGGATGATCCTCAGGTTCCGGACCCAGTCTGTATAGTTGCTGCCATCGTCTTTCAGCTTGGTTTTCTCTAGGAACGCGTTGAAGTTGAGGACTACGTGGGCCATTTGATCTACAAGACATATTGTAAAATATTTTAGACTAATTTCATGATAATTAAGTTCATCTAATCAAATTATTAATGAACTCCCACTTAGATTAGACATCCCTCTAGTCATCTAAGTATTACATGATCCGAGTTGACTAGGCCGTGTCCGATCATCACGTGAGATGGACTAGTCAACATCGGTGAACATCTTCATGTTGATCGTATCTTCTATACGACTCATGCTCGACCTTTCGGTCTTCTGTGTTCCGAGGCCATGTCTGTACATGCTAGGCTCGTCAAGTCAACCTAAGTGTTTGCATGTGTAAATCTGTCTTACACCCGTTGTATGTGAACGTCTGAATAAAACACCCGATCATCACGTGGTATTTTGAAACAGCGAACTGTCGCAACGGTGCACAGTTAGGGGGAACACTTCTTGAAATTATTATGAGGGATCATCTTATTTACTACCGTCGTTCTAAGTAAAAAAGATGCAAAACATGATAAACATCACATGCAATCAAATAATAAACGTGACATGATATGGCCAATATCACATAGCTCCTTTGATCTCCATCTTGGGGCTCCATGATCATCTTGTCACCGGCTTGACACCATGATCTCCATCATCATGATCTCCATCATCGTGTCTCCATGAAGTTGCTCGCCAACTATTACTTCTACTACTATGGCTAACGTGTTTAGCAATAAAGTAAAGTAATTTACATGGCGTTTCTCAATGACACGCAGGTCATATAAAAGAATAAAGATAACTCCTATGGCTCCTGCCGGTTGTCATACTCATCGACATGCAAGTCGTGATTTCTATTACAATAGCATGAACATCTCATACATCACATATAGATCATTCATCATTCATCACAACTTTGGCCATATCATATCACAAACCACTTGCTGCAAAAAACAAGTTAGACGTCCTCTAATTGATGTTGCAAGTTTTACGTGGCTGAATTTAGGGTTCTAGCAAGAATGACTTCTTACCTACGTTAAAGCCACAACGTGATTTGTCAACTTCTATTTACCCTTCATAAGGACCCTGTTCATCGAATCCGCTCCAACTAAAGTGGGAGAGACAGACACCCGCCAGCCACCTTATGCAACCAGTGTATGTTAGTCGGTGGAACCGGTCTCACGTAAGCGTACGTGTAAGGTTGGTCCGGGCCGCTTCATCCCACAATGCCGCTGAAGCAAGAAAAGACTAGTAGCGGCAAGAAAGTTGACAAATCTACGCCCACAACAAATTGTGTTCTACTCACGCAAGAAGAACTACGCATAGACCTAGCTCATGATGCCACTGTTGGGGAACGTTGCAGAAAACAAAAATTTTCCTACTTGTTTCACCAAGATCCATCTAGGAGTTCATCTAGCAACGAGTCATCGGATGCATCTACATACCTTTGTAGATCGCGTGCGGAAGCGTTCAAAGAACGGTGATGATGTAGTCGAACACGACGTGATCCAAATCACCGATGACCAAGCACCGAACGGACGGCACCTCCGCGTTCAACACACGTACGGGACGAGAGACGTCTCCTCCTTCTTGATCATGCAAGGGGGAAGGAGAGGATGATGAAGATCCAGCAGCATGACGGCGTGGTGGTGGTTGCAGCGCATCACAGTAGCAGGGCTTCGCCTATACTACGAGAGAGAGACGTAACGGGGAGAGAGGGAGGCGCCAGGGGCTGGTGTGTGAAGTCCCTCCTCTCCCCCACTATATATAGGGGTGCTAGGGGAGGCGCCGGCCCTAGGAGATGGAATCTCCTAGGGGGGGCGGCGGCCAAGGGTGGGGGGCTTGCCCCCCAAGCAAGGGGGCGCCCCCTTTAGGGTTTCCCCTCAACCCTAGCCGCATGGGCCCTAGGGGAGTGGCGCCCCAGCCCACTTTGGGCTGGGTTCCCTCCCACTTCAGCCCATGGGGCCCCCCGGGATAGGTGGCCCCACCCGGTGGACCCCCGGGACCCTTCCGGTGGTCCCGGTACAATACCGGTGACCCCGAAACTTGTCCGATGGCCGAAACAGCACTTCCTATATATAATTCTTTACCTCCGAACCATTCCGGAACTCCTCGTGACGTCCTGGATCTCATCCGGGACTCCGAAAAACATTCGGGTTACTGCATATACATATCTTCACAACCCTAGCGTCACCGAACCTTAAGTGTGTAAACCCTACGGGTTCGGGAGACAAGCAGACATGACCGAGACGACTCTCCGGTCAATAACCAACAGCGGGATCTGGATACCCATGTTGGCTCCCACATGCTCCACGATGATCTCATCGGATGAACCACGATGTCGAGGATTCAATCATCCCCGTATGCAATTCCCTTTGTCAATCGATATGTTACTTGCCCGAGATTCGATCGTCGGTATCCCAATACCTCGTTCAATCTCGTTACCGGCAAGTCACTTTACTCGTACCGTAATGCATGATCCCGTGACCAGACACTTGGTCACTTTGAGCTCATTATGATGATGCATTACCGAGTGGGCCCAGTGATACCTCTCCGTCATACGGAGTGACAAATCCCAGTCTTGATCCATGTCAACCCAACAGACACTTTCGGAGATACCCGTAGTCTACCTTTATAGTCACCCAGTTACGTTGTGACGTTTGGTATACCCAAAGCACTCCTACGGTATCCGGGAGTTACACGATCGCATGGTCTAAGGAAAAGATACTTGACATTGGAAAAACTCTAGCAAACGAACTATACGATCTTGTGCTATGTTTAGGATTGGGTCTTGTCCATCACATCATTCTCCTAATGATGTGATCTCGTTATCAATGACATCCAATGTCCATAGTCAGGAAACCATGACTATCTGTTGATCAACGAGCTAGTCAACTAGAGGCTTACTAGGGACATGTTGGTGTCTGTTATTCACACATGTATTACGATTTCCGGATAACACAATTATAGCATGAATAAAGACAATTATCATGAATAAGGAAATATAATAATAATGCTTTTATTATTGCCTCTAGGGCATATTTCCAACACTACCAGCCTCGCACCGCCATCAAGTCGCAAGCGCTGGCCGACTTCCTCGCCGACTGGACCGAGACCCAGTATCTGCCGCCAGCGCCTGACTCCACCCATTGGCGAATGCATTTTGACGCCTCCAAGATGCACACCGGCTTGGGAGCCGGCATCATCCTCACCTCTCCCAAAGGCGACAAGCTGAAATATGTGCTACAAATCCATTTTGCCGCCTCCAACAATGTTGCCAAATACGAGGCACTCATTCACGGGCTCCGGCTGGCCAAAGAGCTCGGCATTCGCCGGATCCTGTGCTATGGTGACTCCGACTTGGTGGTCCAGCAGTCGTCAGGCGATTGGGACGCCAAAGACGCCAACATGGCGAGCTACCGCTTCCTCGTACAGCAACTCAGTGGATATTTTGAGGGGTGCGAGTTTCTCCATGTGCCAAGAAACGACAACGACCAAGCAGACGCCCTGGCATGAATCGGCTCCACCCGTCAAGCAATATCGTCCGGCGTAGCCCTTCAGCGCCTCCTCAAGCCGTCTGTCAAGCCATCGCCAGATTCAGACTCTATCTTCATGCCGGCTCCTCCTGAAACAGTCGGATTCGACTTGAGGGCCCCCGCAGGAGGCACGAGTATTCCGGCAGACGGCACGGGGATCATGGCAGTCGCACCCGGCCCGGGGACTGCGGCGGTCGGCCCGGAGACTCCAGAGCCCGGTTCGGGGACTGCGCCAATTGGCCCGGGGACTTCATCGACACAGCAAGGGGCTGCCGACTCCAACCCACTGCCTCACGGCCCAGCCGCCCTCGTCCAAGTCACAGTCCTGACAGTTGCAGAAATTGCAGCCCCTTCGTGGGCCCAGCCCATCCTCAAATTCCTGGTGAACAAAGAGCAACCAACTGATGAGATCTTAGCTCGACAAGTGCAACGCCTGGCGGCAGCCTACACCATAGTCAACAGAGAGCTTGTAAGGCGCATCGTCACTGGTGTCTACCAGCGCTGTGTGGAGCCGAAGCAAGGCCAAGCAATTATTAAGGACATCCATCAAGCGAGTGTGGCCACCACGCAGCTTCAAGAGCACTCGTCTCCAAAGCCTTTCGCCATGGTTTCTTCTGGCCGACTGCTCTTGAAGACGCCAAGGCCTTAATCCAAAAATGCAATGGGTGCCAGAAGTTCCGCTCCAAGCCACATCAGCCGGCTTCTACACAAAAGACTATTCCCATTGCCTGGCCCTTTGCTGTTTGGGGCCTGGACATGGTGGACCATTCAAGACGGCACGAGGTGGCTTGACTCACTTACTTGTCGCAGTGGACAAGTTCACCAAGTGGATAGAAGCAAAACCAATCAAGAAGTTGAATGGTCTGACTGCTGTGACCTTCATCTCCGATATAACAATTCGGTACGGCATACCGCACAGCATCATCACCCACAACGGCACGAACTTTGCCAAAGGTGCCTTGGCCCGTTTCTGCGTGACGCAGGGCATTCGACTGGACTTAGCGTCCGTTGCCCATCCGTAGTCCAACGGCCAGGTAGAATGAGCAAACGGCCTCATCCTTTCCGGCATCAAGCCTCGACTGGTCGAGCCTCTGGAGCGCTCGGCCGGCTGCTGGCTTGACGAGTTGCCAGCCGTCCTCTGGAGCCTGCGCACAACTCCAAACAAGTCAACCAGCTTCACGCCCCTTCTTCCTCGTCAACGGTGCCAAAGCCGTCATCCCAACGGACATAGAATTCGACTCCCCTCGAATCACCATGTACACCGAAGAGGAAGCAGAAGAAGCACGTCAAGACGGCGTTGATCTGCTGGAAGAGGGCCGGCTGTTGGCACTCAGCCGGTCCAGCATCTACCAGCAGAGCCTGCACCGATACTACAACCGGAAGGTCAAGCCGAGATCTTTCCAAGAAGGAGACCTTGTGCTCCGGCTGATTCAGCGAACAGCCGGCCAGCACAAGCTCTCAGCACCTTGGGAAGGCCCTTTCATCATCAGCAAAGTGTTGGGCAATGACTCCTGCTACCTGATCAATGCTCAAAAGCCCCGAGCACGCAAGAGGGACGACTCCGGCAAAGAGACGGAGCGGCCATGGAATGCAAACCTCCTCCGAAGATTTCATAGTTAATGCAGTATGTACCATGCTACCTTTTGTATTAGAGTACAAAGACCTTGGGCCCCCCGAGAAGAGCTCGGGGACTGCCCTCTTTTGTCTATATGATAAGAATTATGCCTATGAGTATGTTATTCTTTGTTATGTCGCTGGGCACCGGGTTCGACTAGTCGGCCCGGGGACTTGCCGCCTTATACTATGAAATGACTTCCTGCAGCCGGACAAGTAGTGTGTGGCACTTAAGCCGTCTCCTATTAGAAGCCGCAGCTCGCAAAGCGACTGTCTGGTGGGCAGGAGTAAGGTAGAATGGGTGTCCACATGAAAAATGGCTAAGGACTCAAAGCATATACATAGTTTAAGCCGGCTTCCAGCCTTTTACAACCGACTCTCGAGCAGTCGGCTCGCCGTTTTCTAATTAACTTGCTAAAAAACTCTAAACGGCTAAGTACTTGCTACCCCAAAGAAGCTAAGTACTTGATCCAGCAACAGTCCGTAGAGCGGCTCTCCGACTGGCAAGACGACAACCAAGGGAAGGCGGCAAAGGAAAAAGCCAAAGAGCAATAAGCAAGGAGAGATAGAACACGGAGAAATATATACATAGAAAAGGCCCTTGGCCGAATCTTCAAAAAAGAAGTTCAAGATACACCCCGCGGGTGGAATTGTGCAAATTAACAAGTTCGTTGAGACTATTAAGCAGATAAAAACGAAGATAAAGTGGCAGCCTAGGAAACTATGGACAGATTCGGAGGACCGGAGGGGTCGGCAGTGCCAGTTGCTGCAGCGGCTGGCTGGTTGGTCTCCGCTTGGTCACCTCTGGCAGCAGCCGGCTCGGTTGGGCGCGGCTCATTGCTAGAGGCGAGGTCGAGCTGGGGTCTGGCCGTCTGCTCCGACTTCTGGCGCCTCCTCCTTGTTTCCTTCCTCCTCCTTGCCTTCTTCCTCGCCACTGGAGTCAATCACCTCCGCCGAGTCCTCGTCGTCGTTCGGGTTCAGCCCGAACCACTCCGGCGGCGCCTCCTCGCCGTTCTCAGCTCGCTCTGGGACGAACACGCTGGTGTCGGTGTATTTGGCGATCGATGCTGCGCGCTTGACAAGATCGTCTTCCACGACCGCCAACTCCGCCTGAGCTTCTAGCCGGAACGTGGCTAGCTGGGCTAGACTCAGCCCAGGATACCACGCCTTGCCGAACTCTAAGGCCTGGCGTGCTCCAGCCCGGGCGGAAGAGCCCTTCCAGGCCTCAAGGCAGCCAGCCGCTACCTCCAGCCAGTCGGCAGTCCGACTGGGGTTGCGCGGCGCCTGCATATCCAACCACAGGGCGGCAATCTCCTGGGCGGCGACACGTTGAAGCCGGCGCAGCATCCGGTGAGCCAGCCGAAGGCGGGCCTCGATGCTCAGGATCTGCTCACCAAGAGTTCGGGGGGCGTCGGCGGCGATCTGTGCGCCGTCCGCCCTCCGCCCTTCGCGATCCACTTCGATGGCTTGGTTGGCAGCAACCGAGTGGCCAGGGAAGAAGTTTGTCATGGCAGAAGAACGAAGAACAAGATTAAAAGACTATAGGTCGACTCAACTAGCAGTCGGCTGCTTAGAAAAGGATGGGAAGCTCACCGTCAACGAGATCTTCGATCGCATGAAAGACGGAGACCAGCGACGCCTCTGTGTCGGTCCAGGAGGAGCGCTCGGATGAGAATTCGGCAAGGACGGAGGCCTCCTTGTCCTCCGCCTCCTTCTGGGCCTTCTTGAGCAGCTCCTTCTGCTCTGCCAGCTGCGTACCCAGCCGGTCGCGCTCCTCCGCCAGCCGGTCGCACTCCTCCTCCTTGACACGCAGCGCAGTGTTGGCCTCACCCAGCTGCTGCTGCAGGGCGGCGTTGGCCTCTGAAGAAGAAGAAGGAGAGTCGGCAGTCGTCAGCTAGGAAGAAAGGTCGCCGGAGAGATCCGGCCCGACTACTCAATAGTCGGCCCGAATCTCGGGGACTACAGCCCGTGGGTGCGCCAGCATGCCCCCGTGAAGAAAGGAATCATCAACAAAAGAAGAAAGGTCGCTGGGGAGATCCGGCCCGACTGCTTAGCAGTCGGCCCGAATCTCGGGGACTACAGCCCACGGATGCGCCAGCGTGCCACCGCAGAGAAGGAAGAGGACTCACCCCGGCTGTCCGACAAGTCGGCAGTCCGCTTGGCCAGCTCCTCAATGTTGGCGTTGAAGGCGGTCATGCGATGATTGTGGTAATCTTGCAACAAAATTTCGGACAAAGTGTTGGTACCTGGAACTCGCCGATTATAGTTCCAAGCCGCCTGCTCAGCAGCCGGCCCGAAACTCGGGGACTACATCCAGTGGGTGCGCTGGCGCGCTCCCACAAAGAAGAACAAGAAACAAAAACAAAGAAGGAAGGGCGCGTACCCGGATGGCTGCTCACGATGCCAGATACGCCTTGGTGCATTCTTTGATGGCGTCGCCCTCGGCTCGGAGCTTGGCTTGGACGTCCAAAAGCGCCCGGTTCAACGGGCCCGTCCCGCCTCCCCGCACCACCCAGTGGGCGCGGCGCTAGTTGCCTCGGTGTCTGGGATCATGGAGCTCGTGGCACCGGTTTCCAGAGGGTGCGGCGCCGAGGCCGCCTTCGCAAGACGGCAGCGCGTCGGCATGCCGACCTCGAGAGCCAGGCCCGTCGCCACCACGTCTTCAGTTGGAGGCACCGGCGGGTCCGCCGGCTGCCCGCCTGGCGCGCTCCCGGACAACCGCGGTGGTGGCACGATTACGTCCGGCGTGGCGATGTTGTCGTCGTCCCTCTGCATGATCGGATTCTCGTCACCGACTTCCCCAGTCTGCGCTATGAACTTCGATGGTGGCGGCGCAGAGTTCAAAGGGATGACGAACACCACCGATTGGCGGTGTGCGGCTTCTTCCCGCATGCTTCTTCTCCGTGTTGGCGGCCTCGGCTTCCGCCAGCTTCTTCAGGGCGGCGGCCTCCGCCTTGTCAGCTTCCGCCTTCTTCAGGCGGGTGGCTTCCCGCTCCTCGCATGCCTCCTGCGCATTCCACTCCGTCGCCTCTCGGAGGTCGGCGACCGAATCAATCCGCCGGGTGGTGGAGGAGGTCTCCGCCGACTTCATGATGGAGCCGGCGGCCGACTTCTCAAGAGAGAGCGGGGCCCTAAAGTAAAGAATGTAAAGCAAAGGAATCTCAGGCGGAGTCAATGAAGAAAAAAGTGATGGTGCAAAGGAAGGTAGCACTTATGCAGAAATCAGCTGCGACGTCTTCACCACCTTGCGGAAGCGGTTGGCCTTTGCGGCCACTTCATCCCGCTTGGTCGCCGCGGCTGAGCCCTTGGGCTTCTTCGGCCGGCTGCCGAACAGGCTCGTCCCGGCCCTGCGCTTCTTAGCGCCACCTTGGGCGTCCAGCACGGCGAACGAGCTCGCATCCGGCTGGCTGGCTCCTGGCTGGTGGTGCGGGGCGACCTCCTCGTCATCGTCAGGCCAGTCCTCGAGACTGGCCCTATGTCTCGGGCCTCCCACTGCACCGCCTCATCCCTCGGCGTTGTCTTCTAGGACCGCCGCCCCCAAGTCGGGGTCGTCGACGTCGCTCTCCGCCCGGTCAGGGAGGAATTCGCGGTCCGGTCCCACGGTGCCGGCTGCTGGCTGGAGGAGGGGGTTCTGACCAAAGCCGACTTGTCAGATCAGACAAGACAGACTCGGCAACGAAGAAGTCGGGGAGTCAAAGGAAAAGAGAAAAAAAATGACTCGCCGGAGGTGGAGGGGCGGCACGTGAATACGGCTCCTTGCCGAACTGCCACTCTTCTTTGAGGTCGCAGCTCGCAAAATAATTCACCATATAGGCTACCTCCTCGTGAGGCATTTCCTTGGTACACATCCGACTCGGGTCCCGATGCCCGCTCATCTGACAAATCATGTGGGGGCGACCTTGGAGTGGGAGCACTTGGCGCGCCATGAAGGCGGCCAGCAAATCCGGCCCAGTCAGGCCCTCCGACTGCGTCAAAACTCGGAGTTGCGCGACGACGCCAGCTCCTGCGGGCGTCAGCATCCTGGCCCGATACGACTAGTTGGGCTGCCTCCCCGCTGGCGGGCCGGCTACGTAGGCCGGAAGATTGACCCAATCGCCCTCCGCGGAGACATTCTTCACGTAGAAGTACGACCGCTGCCACATCTTCACCGACTTTATCAGCTTGATGGAGGGAAACAGGTTGTCGGCCCCCGACCTCCGCACGGCGATGAAAGCGCCGCACTGAGCCGGCACGCCCATGGCTTGGGTGCCGAGCTTGGAGTAGAAGAACTTCCCCCAGAGCTTGATGGTGGGGAGAACGCCGAGGAAGCCTTTGCACAAGGTGACAAAGGCGGATAGCAGCACCACCGTGTTGGGGGTGAGGTGGTGCGGCTGGAGTCCATAGAATTCAAGGAAAGAGCGGAAGAAGCTGCTCGCCAGTAAGCCAAGGCCGCGTAGGCAGTGCGAGCGGAAGACGACCCGCTCGCCCTCCTGCGGCGCCGGCGAGATTTTCCCCCTCCGCGCGAGGCGGACCCGCACGAGGTCCTCGCCCGGCAGCCGACGTGTCTTGCAGAGGAAATCGACGTGATCGTCGTGGACCTCCGAACCATCCCAGGTGCCGGAGTGCGCCATAGGGGGCGTGACGGCGGAGGAAGAGCTCATTGTGAGCGGACCACCGCAGCGCTCGATGTAGCTTAAGGTGCAGCGGCGAGAGAGAAGAAGAAGAAGAAGCAATGAGGAGGAGGGACGCGCGTGCTCCGCTGCTCCCCCTCCTCCCCCTACTTATAGCCTCATGGGCTGCGAAGCCGAGGGGGCGGTTATGGTATCTACTGCGCCCACTACCCCACGCCCCCCATATTTATCGCGCGCAGTAACTCCGTGGGAACCTCAACCGTCCACTTCGACCGCAGCGGATCCGCTCACGCGCCGAGGCGCGGTTGTGGCGGGCCCCACCTATAGGCATGTCCCGTCGCGCATGTGGGAGAGCAGACTGGCCCGGCCGCTCGTTGCCACGTGACGTGCCTGAAACGAGCGGCGGCCTGGAAGCTTGGCTAGTACACCACTGGGATCCCGCCGGGGCATTCAAAAATTTTGGACGAGTCAAATTGGGTGAGTCCGACTCCTGCCAGTCAGCCCGGCAGAAATCGAACGAGGTTTTCACCTCAAACACTCGGAGAAACAAACTGCTGAGGCACCTCGGCTTATCGTCCGCGGTGCCTCACCAGCTTCGGGGACTACTGTCGGAGTAATAGGCCACGGGTAGGCTAACCCGAGGCCCAAAACCTTTCTAGACATCGGGGCTGACTGCGCCCCTCGAGACGACAGATTAAGAGCCGCCTTTTGGAGGACGGCTGAAGGAACAGTCGGCTACCCGCATGCAGCCGAGTCCTAGAGGCGAGGTCAAGACCGGCCGACTCCCGCCTGGCGGCTTCTAGAGAAGCCGGCCACGGGGAGTCAGCCCATGGCACCAACAAAGCATGTGCCCTCATCAGGGGGATGGGGCAGGGAGTGCCAACAGTAAAGCCCACTCCCTCCCCTTTTCCAGGGGGTGGCTAGGCCATAGTGTGCTGTACCCACGGAGATCTCCGTCTGGAGTGGCGCTGTTTCCATGCCATCCCTGACATCAGCAACAGTGGGCGGAGTCCTGTGCCCACGACGGCCTGTCAGTACGGTCCATGGACGACGGGCCCCACCGGTCAGCGAGAGTCCAGAAGACGGCGAGAGCGCCACCAGTCGGACCCGTAGGGATCCGCCCCCCGGGAGTTGGCCTGCCCCTCCAACGGGTTCTCCGCGCCATTAACCAGACGAGACAGGGAGTGGCTACAGTGATCACCCGCCAGACGGCGGGGCTGTAGCCATGACCCCATGACCAAGCCTGCATCATTAGAAGCACGGCTATAGTAATCAACAACCGGCAAGACCCGTAAGCGGTGGGTACGGCATGTCGGCTCCGTACCAGACCAGTCGGCAGGCCCCATCAGTCGGCGGAAGGGCCGGTACGCGAAGAGACTGACAACTGGGCCCTGCGCACAGACAGTTTACCATTGTACCCCTCGGGGGTAGGCCTATATAAACCCCCCTAGGACACCCATGCAAAGGGTTCCAATCCATTAAAACTAGACCAGATCATAGAAGGAGAGAGCTAGCCCAGCCTTCTCCTGCTTTCAGCATACAGCTCAAGGAGCGCCCTTCTATTCACTTTGCCTCAGTGATCATGCGGAGACCCCGCAGAGCAGGACTAGGGGTGTTATCTCCTAGGAGAGCCCCGAACCTGGGTAAAGTACGTCGGCTTTCGTGTCTACGCCTCATCCCGTTTCCAGGCACCGGCGACGTTCTACTTGCCCCCACCATGATAAGCCATCCATTGGCATATGTCGCACCCAACCCCCGACATAGTTGCATCTATAACCCACCCAAAGAAACTAGTATCCAACCCAAGAGGTGCTAATTGGAGCTAGTTCTCCAAGTGCATTTATTGTCAATCTAACCCTTCCATCCAAACAACTCTTTGGATGGAGTTAGTTCAGGGTTAGTAATGAGCTAGAAACTAACTCTAACCTCTAGCTAAGTTGAGTATCCAAACAGGGCTGTGTTGTTTCTGTTGCTGCTGCTACTCTTCTACACATATCTAGAAATCATTAGAACATTAATGTAACACTCTTCCTTGTTGCTATGTAGCCTAGGATTGCATATTTAGACATTAAGTACAGTGCATGTTGCTATGTAGCCTCAGATATATCACATATGGCCCTAGTTAACCCAAGGAAAAATGGGTTGCAAATATATTCAGTTAAAAGTCCGATTCACCGATTAGTCCCTCATCAGCCGCCGGCCTATATGGTACCAGCTACCAATATCCTGAACAGTGAGCAGATATAAGCCATGGGATGAAACTAACCTCGATGGAAAACAGCAGTCGTTCCCAAAATTGTCATGTGTAGGTACATCAATAAGCATGTTAAGCACAACAGGCTAAACATCAACCAAAATTACACATGGCAGACAAAATAATCCCCAAAAGATAGCTTCAGCGTGCAGGTTTAAGCATGCTAGTAAAGCAAAACAAGTGGAAAGGTGTGCTAATTGCAACAGGCCAAACAATTAACAACAAGCAAACGTGGTCATTCAAACTGGTATTGTGCCGGTCTAAGTACACTAGTTATGGTTAAATTAAAATGGAAAGGCGTGTTAACTACAAGATGCAGCAACCAAATGTAGTCATTCATAGTGGTATTGTCGAAACTGGTATTGATGAAATTTAACTGCACAGTTCATACTTGCACATATAGAACATCACGTTGTGAATAACTGGAATAAACAAGGCATACTACGAACAACCAAAGATAGCATTTGAAACTAAACATATGCTAACTACAAACAACCGAACAATAAAAAATATTTAAAAGAGGCATACGCTAGCTATAACAGGCTTAACATCAAGCAAATATATGCATTCCTATCGGTATGTTTAAAACTAGATTGATGAAATTTATTGCACAGTAAATAATTGCACATATAGTGCATCACATTGTGAACAACTGGAATAAACAAGGCATACTGCAAACAACCAGATATAGCAATTAAAACTGGACATATTCTCACTACACTACAAAAGGGACTCGACAAAACAAATCATGGGTTTCCCCCTATGAAGAGGCATGACAAAACAAATCATGGGTTTCCTCACTTGTCATGGATGGGCTCATTCCCGTGGGAAGAGAGCAGACCCTGGATGCGCTCCATGTTGTCGCAAATGGTCTCCTTCCCCTTGGAAGAGCATGGCTGTAGGGTGCCCTCCCTGATGTCGCAGACAGGCGCTTTCCCCTTGGAAGAGTAGATGGGCTCTTTCCCCTTGGAAGAGCCGGAGAGGGTGCCCTCCTTGTGGTCACCGTCGATGAAGTCTGACTTGGAAGCTGTCGATCCCAAGCCAGCGTCGCAAAATGTGTCCTTCAGAAATGACAAAAGGGGCTCGATGGTGATGTAGAATAGCAAATTGTTAACAGCGAGCCAGAGGAGATCAGCGGCGGGGCCATGGATGAGATCGACGGCGTTGAACCCGAGGGGTTGGGGGTGGGCCACTTAACCTGTGACACAGCCCGTCTCAGGGAGTCTCTATCGATGACCTCGATGTCGTAGCCAGCGGACGAGACATGCCCGCATACTCTAGCCTGATGCTTGAGTGTCTGCCGCCAGTAATGGTCGTCAGCTTCCTCGGCGACGTCGGGTGAAGAGACGGCTATACACCTCTTTTGGGCCAGTCGCTCCTCGAGCACCACGGGAAGCATAGCCGGGCTTAGGCTGCGACGCTCTGGAGTGGGGGATGGGGATCTATGGGAAAGGGGGCGTTTGGCAGGTGTCATCTAAGAAACTCAGGGTGGCCTGGGTATGGAGATCGGTGGGTAAGCTGCATGGGAAAACCGACAGATGTTGACAATGGAGGCCTTGCAGCGATGGCGGCGACGGTGGCGGCAGCTGCAGCGGGGACTTTGCTAGGGTTTCGAGCGTGGGAGGGGTGTGTGTGTGCACGCGCGCGCACACCCGAGGAGGTTTGGTGTGTGTGTGTGTGTGTGTGTGTGTGTGGAGGGGGCACGGGGTGTTTGAGGAAATGACGCGGGTACTGAAAATTTTACTACGTGGGAGTGAAATGCCGGGCTATTGAAAATTTTGATGATACTGCATCGCACACGGTCCGGAGATAACAACCGTGTGTTATGAAATAGAAAAACCCTCTAGGCGGGCAGATATTTTCTAGGGATGCAGGCGGGATTGGGAACAAGAAACATCGCACACGGTCCGGAAATAACAACCGTGTGTTATGAAACAGAAAACCCCTCGAGGTGGGAAGATATTTTTGAGAGAGGGAGCCTCGTGGAAGCCAATGTACTGTGTGGATGTGTGCGTGACAGGTACACCGGCGTGGCACACGTTTAGTTTGAGTGAACCGTGTCTGTTGCGTAATCCGACTTGTCTAATGTTCATAAATTTGGCGAAAAATTACGCGGGAGTGGGTCAGAACATGAACACACTTGAATGTGGACCAAATTTATGTATCCAAAGGGTGGCTTGATTTTCAAATACCAAATGCAACTTCAATGTGGCACCTCTCTCGCAAAGCGCATGGTAATGCTTGCCCTCACCTCCACCCCCTCGTGTCGGCACGAAGGGAATCCTAAGCTATGAATGTATGGCCCCTCCTCCTCAACCAAGGTTCACCTATCAAAGTGCGAAGTAGCTAGCAGCCCCCCTCCTCCCTCGTGTCGGCACGAAGGGAATCCTAAGCTATGAATGCATGCCCCCCCCCCCAACCGAGGTTCACCGTAGCAAAGTGCAAAGTAGCTAGCAGCCCCCCTCCCTCGTGTCGGCATGAAGGGAATCCTAAGCTATGAATGCATGCCCCCCAACTGAGGACCGAGGTTCACCTAGCAAAGTGTGAAGTAGACCTAGAAGCCCTCCTCCCTCGTGTCGGCACGAAGGGATTCCTAAGCTATGAATGCATGCCCCCCAACCGAGGTTCACCTAACATAGTGCAAAGTAGCTAGCAGCCCTCCTTGTGTCGGCATGAAGGGATTCCTGAGCTATGAGCATGCCCCCTCCCCCCAACCGAGGTTCACCTAGCAAACTGCGAAGTAGCTAGCAGCCCCCCACCCCCTCCTGTCACCATGAAGGGAATCCTAATTAAGCTATGAATGCATTCCCCGCCCCAACCGAGGTTCACCTAGCTAAGTGCGATGTAGCAACCCCCCCCCCCCACACACACACTTTCAGTCGGCGGGCCAGAGAGGCATATATCTCACCAAGATGGATCGTAAAACGGACCAATAATAACCCACCTTGGTCGTACAACCTCTCTCTTGTTGTTGGTCAAAGTGATGGCCGTCCATGCGACCATGGAGATGGGCTAGCTCGCCAATAATCATGCAAGTAGTTAGTCCTCGAAGACAACCACTGCATGCGTGTGGCCCAAAGATATGTATGGAGAGGTGTGTTTTTGAGTAACAATGGAACAACTTTGATGTGGCACCGTGAGTTCGAACTAGAAATCCCCACACTGAGTGAGGGTTAGGTTGACGATGCATATGTATGTTACACCACACTTCAAGCCAACGACGGGGATTCATATATGCATGCATGCATAGTATATGCGCTCAAACTTAATTAGGTCAGAATCTCACCATGACCTATACTACGATAACACGAACCAAATGAAGAATATGCCATGGTAACCTATCTTGTTGTTGGTCAAGGTGATCATGGATGTCCACGCAGGCCCGCGAATATATAGGCTTGTCGCCAATAACCACGAGAGGGAGTGTATCGTTCGAAGGCAACCAATACATGCATATGTATGGAGGTGATGCATGCATGCATGTTTGAATACACAACATTGATCTGACGCGTGTGTCAAAAATCGTACACTAGCTCCCCACACAGAGCGAGATCAGTTCATGATGGTGTCGTTGTACTAGCCACTTCAACTCGATGGGAGGGATTCATACGTACACATGCATGTGTGTGTTCTCAATGTGTATCATGCATATCATCCCAGAGCAAAAATAATAATCCCATCCTAAGTCAAATTAACCTCTCTTCTTGTCAGGCAAAAAGAAGTGATGGACCAAGCAGGCCCACAGATGGAAAGCATCAATATCACTGATAACCGCTTAAGTGGGTGCGAGAGGACAACCACCACCGCTTTGCATGTGGGCCAAACATATATATGTTGAGTACCCAAAATGCACAACTTTGATGTGCCACATGTCTCAAAAACCGTAAACCATGCACCCACACAGAGCGAGGTTCATATCAAGCATACTACATATGATGGTCCCCTTCCCCCCTCTTCACTGCATACTATATGCTCCTGCCGTAATATATGTGCAACACAAAAGAATCCTCATTGATCGTGAAATTAATTAACCTCTCCTGATGTAAGTCAAAGTGATGCATGCATGCATCGACGATGGCCTCGTGGGCCCACAGATGGAAGCGTCACACGTGAGTTTCCTAGCTAGGATATATATGCATGTGGCCCAAAAAGGTGTTGTGTGATGTTCGAATAACCAATTTCACAATTTTGATGTGGCACATGCCTCGGTAACCAAAAAGTCTCGACACTGAGTGAGGTGTACTTGTTTAGGACGCATACGTGTAGTATATATGCTAGTCCCCTCCCACCACTTTGACGTGTACTATATACCACCATAACGCAAGCAAAAAAAGATTCTACCTTGCTGGTCAAATTAACCTCACTACCGGCTGTTCGTCAAAGTGATGGATGATGACCTCGCGGGCCCACAGAAAGCGTCACACACGAGTATCGAGTGTCGTGTAGGAAAACCATCGACTGCATGTGGCAAAACATTTATTTATGAAAGGGTTGTGTAATGTTTTAAATAATGATTTCATGACTTTGATGTGGCACCAGCCTGCCTAACAAAACGGCCAACCCACACGGTGGCTCACAACTCGTAGTGTACTGCGAGCCACCCGCCACCCCCAGACGCACACCCCCCCACACACACACTGCGAATCCACCACAACTGCGATGCATGTTAAATTAATTATCACGCAGTGAGCATACATGTTACCAAAGGAGGGTCGTTTTAATTTCAAAAAAAATCACAGAGATCATTAAGATGTTTTAGTACATTGATTGATTTTCTATGGGTATAATGTGCAAAAATCAAATTTGAGCTACATGCACACGTGATAGTGCACCTAAATGGATTGCAAAAACACATGTGTCTCACCGGGTGCATGTTTACTCCCCGTGCAACAAATTTCAAACATTGAGAATCTTGTTTTTTAAATTCTAGTACATCCAAAACTTATTTGAAGTTCATGAAACTTATCGTGTTGTCATATGGACACCAATATAAAGTACCATTGTACTTTTTTATCAAATTTGAGACCAGTTTTGATGTAATCTTTATCTAATTACAGACGGGAGATTATTAAGAATTGGGAGCCAATATCCCAAACGGATTATTTATTTGAACCGTGGGCGTTAGACCAAAAATGGATGCGTGCCATGCTTCGGTTAAGGAATAAAGCGGCAGGATTAATCATCCAAATAGAAAAACAATATAGGTGCCGCCGCGCAACCCGTGTGGCGTGCAAGCAGGCGTAAGTTGATGGTACGCGTGCGAGCAGTCTGCCGTGCAGGCAGATGGGGAGGCGTGCGTGCAGGTGTGTGAATTGACAGAGGCGTGCTCACTATGCAGTGTCATCGGGAGGCGTACGAGTAGTTGTGTGAAACTTTGGTAGGCATGCCAGCAGCCCGGTGCACAGGCTCACCGGGTGGCAAGCCATCGGTTTGACCGCCGCCCGCCTCTCCCACAACTCCCACTACTCCATATTAATGGTGGTCCCTCCCCCCATCCTTGCTACGCACACACAATCCTCTCTCTCCGCTTGCATCCTCGATACCACTCTCAGTCCTCAAAGCCGTCAGTGTATGAGGACACCGCTGAAGTGCCCCATCGGAGGGAGTGGCGACGTCGGGGCTGCTAAAGCATCGGAGCTCGGTGTGGAGATGGAGACAAAGGTTGTCGTCATCACCGGGAGTTATCGCTGCACCCTGACATTGGCGGCGGCGGCGAGCTTCAATAGCCAGAGGCGGAGTTCCACACCGACTCCTACGACCACTCCGGTGACGACTCCGACGACGACGGACAGCAGGTTAGTCATCTATACCCATTTATGTGTCAAATAGATCATATGGTTTCTTTGGTTACTCCTGCCTCCCCCTTTTTGGAATAGAAATCATGTGGTTATGTTCTCCCAATCCATGAAATTTGAGTAAGTTTCGTTAGATCCGTGTAGTGTATTGATTGTTTGAATGGTAGAGGTGATAGGTGATTAGTTGGTTCATATGTGCAAATGATTTCTGCTAGTAATCCGACTAGGGTTAGTGTTCGTGCTAATAATTCCTAGCCAGGACTTGACAATTGATTTTGAATGACCTACCTATGTTTGTGCCATTATTTTCTTCAAGAGTGGTCTGTACATAGACGACTGTGCTTAAAAATCGAACCATAATCTCTGGATATGTATAAATAAATAGCCATAAATTCCTATAATCCTACTTCACGGCATGTAATCAGTGATTTCATGCCAAATTTGTTTTACTATTTGTATAGGTGTTGTCTGACGATGTGGACAGCGAGGGTGAAGATGCTTAGAGGAGGTACAAGAGGCGAATCATGCGGGAGCTTTATGCGGGAATGCATAACAGGTGTATTAGGACCTGGAATGACGGCTATGGATGCCCATTTTGCCACCACAAGATTCATGACGCGTATCTAAGTGTTCTGGCACATGCAAGAGGACGGGCCGTTGGCTCCTTCAAGAAGAAGTATTCTCGCAGGGTGGCGCATGGCACGTACGCCGAGTACCTGGAGAAGCTTCAGGATCATGTCGGCCGCATGTGAGATGAGATGTGGGATGGATCAAATTATGTACGCTTGAGTATGCTTAATGACGGTTGAACTTTGTACTTATGGTTGAACTATGCTTATGTACGTGTACGCTTATTATCTATGTCTGAGTATGTTAAATATTATGCCAAATTTTGGTAAAAATTACAACGGGGGACCAATAAACCAGGACGGAGGTAGCACATCAATCACACACGGTTCCCAAAATTGGAACCGTGTGCAATGACTTTCATTTTGCCTGCTACGTCAATCTCACACAGTTCGCTCTAGCAAACCGTCGCCCCCAAAATTCTTTGTGGGACAGAAAACACTCACCACCCAATTCAAAAAAGTAAAAAGAAAACCCTCACCATCCCCACATCACAAAAACCCTCACCCCGCCCGCCACCCGCTCAGCCCCTCCGGTACGTTCCTCATTCACACCTACACAAGCTCCTCCGCGTCTATGCCATGGCACCGCCTATCACGGTGGTAAACACTTAGCTCGCCGCCTGTCGCCCCCGCCAGGCTGTTGGCAAAGCCCGCCGCAATGCGCCACTTCCACTTGCCGCCGCCTATCACCATCGACTTTCTCGACGCTGCTCACGGTCGACCCAGCTCTGCTCATTTGGGGAATTTGTCATACTGAGGGTTCTTTCTCATGGACGACAAGGTAACTAATTTAACGAGATATTATCTCATCTCTTATCCCAGTTCATCTGCCTCCTTTAATGGGAAATCACCGTGAATTCATTTTTATTCAAGCTGATATGACGGTTTTCTTTCATTCATAGAATGTACAGTGCGCCCACACTTCAGGACTTGGCGACCGCCGCCAGAGATTTAATCTCATCGTACCAGATAACTTGAGGACGCGCGCGGTATGTTCAATCTCACCCTAAATCGGTTGGCATGGCCTACTTTCTTGAACATATTCTAAATATTGCTACATTTGGATAAAAGGTGCCACATGCACCATATACGTCAAAGGGGATTTCCCCCTCTTCTTTCTATATTAGGAAAATTAATGATGTATTGTTCTTCCGATTACTCTCATATTTCCATGACATCATGTTTACCCTATCTGTTTAATTATAGACTTTTGACCTTCGATTTCAACTGTTGTACAGTTCTTTCAATTTGGGCTAATATTTGCATGTTACCATATTTTCTTTAACAATCCTACCATTTTCTATAGGACATCCCTTGCTATGCAATAGATTATGTAGTGCACAATTTTTCCCTTTACATACATCAAGGCTCCACGAATGTCATTCTACACACAAACCATGGATTTACAATCGTTGCTACTGTAAGACTTGATGAATGTGGTGACTCCTATTTTCGCACTGGCTTTTGGAATGAAATTGCAAAGTTTTATGTACTGAAAGTTGGCACTAAAAATTCACTGCAGATAGAAGGGCCTGGTCATGAGATATAAGCTAACTTCCCCGACAAAATCATCCATCCATACTTTGTTCGAAGTAAGTTTTCTTTTCAACTATCTGCATATGTTGACTTACCCAGCAATGTCAAATGAATTGTTTAGTATTTAAGCAACCAATTCTTATTCCCTTTTCTTACTATATCCCTACCTAATAACTTCTAGTTACCAATACACTTTTCTATTGCCCTGTTTTAACTAAATATTCCATGTACTCCCATTTCTATCAGAAAGCGCTGCTGACAAGGAGACTCCGAAGGTGGAGAACGGGGCTGCCAAAAAGCGGAGGCGGGGCGAGCTAGAACCGCAAGCGACTCCAGCAGGCCTAGATTTAATCAGCGGCCTCCCCGATGATATGTTGAGAGTCATCATCTCCCTCCTCACAATCAAATATGGGGCACGGACAACCCTCCTTTCCCGGCGGTGGCGCCCCCCATGGAACTCCAGCCCTCTCGACCTCATCGACACCCACGAGCTCTGCCATGGCTATCGCAAAAGCATGGATGCGTTCTCCAAGATCCTTGGCAGTCACCTTGGCCCAACCAAAGGCCTTAGAATGGCCAAGTTCCGTTCCAACGGCAAGGACCGATCCAAGCTTGATGACTGGTTCCGATCCCCCGCCCTAGATCAGCTCGAGGAGGTCACTTCTGATGATGGGCATATGCGGTCGCTGCCAACGTCCGCACTCCGCCTCGCGCCCACGCTGCGCGTCACCAAGTTCAGGAACTGCCATTTCTCGCCCCTTAATGATGCACCCGCTCTTATTCTACCATGACTAAAGCACCTCGAGCTCATCGTCGTCTGCCTCTCAAAGGGTGCCATGGAGCGCCTGCTCCGTGGCTGTACTGCACTCGAGTACCTTCGTTTTCAGGTGGTCAATGGGTTGAGTACCTTCCACGTCACCTCCATGACTCTCCGGACTATTTATGTGTGTTGCTGGTGTGGCAGGAAGACATCACAAAAGGTGGACCACGGTATGGTCATCCAGGACACACCTGCACTTGAGATATTACTTGTAGTTGTTCAAGAAGGTCCAACAAGAATCAATGTCATTTCTGTGCCGAAATTGACAGTGGTGGGCTACTCGTCTGACAAATACTCCGAACTTGTTATTGGATCCACATCCGTTCATGTACACCAAACTCCTTCTACCTCTCCTTCTACAAATTAACATTATTTCTAATTTTGAAGATGTTTGTTCGTCTGTCATTCAGAAAATGATTCTGACAAGCTTGACCATGAAACTACGCACAGTGAAGGTCTTGGCACTAGAATCTATCGGGCCCGACCTGGAGCAAGTTGTCAGTTTCCTGAGATGCTTTCCGTGCCTGGAGAAGCTATATATCGAGGTGATGTTCCTTTCCTATTAAATGTTAACCATAAGGGAGTTCAATTTGTGACACCCTTTTCCAAGTTTACAATGACAATGAACTACGATTTCTGAAGGAATTTTGGAGGATTTCAGTACATACATGCCCCCCATATTGGTTGCTTGATCCATATGGTTACATTCAATAAGCATTTCTCCTTTGGATTCATCTGTACTAGTTTTCTTAGGGAACTTTTCATCCACTCCAACCTCTTGTGAAGAAGGCTACATTTTTCTAGAATGTAATCAAATGCCCATGTTAATCATGTCAGATCGAAGATGGCATGTTAGTGCATTATACAAATCCTGCAAACCAAATAGCTAGTCATGTAGTAATGTTCAAAACTGCATGTAGGCACTAACACATTTTCTTCTTTTGCAGATAAGATTAGGCCCAGTGGTGGATAATGTGATACAATATAACAATCACGTCGAATGCCTAGATCTGCATCTCTCATAAATTACTTTGAACTCCTACCGAGGGACCTTACCGGAGATTATATTCGCCAGGTTCTTTGTTCTCAGGGCAAGGGTGCTGAAGGAAATGAGGTTTTCCCTACATTTATTTCGCAAAAATGAATGGTCTGTTGATTAGCGCCGGTGCCTGTGGCGGAATGGAGTAGGCTCTAAAAATGCTGAATTTCATTTTGGAACTTCAGATGATAGAGCACCTCTTCTGTCACTGGGATCAAGCACCGTAAGATCGAACCCATCACAAAGCACCTCTTCCCATTGCAAGATAAATAGATCAAGTTGGCCAAACAAAACCCAAATATTGGAGAAGAAATATGAGGCTATAAACAATCATGCATATACGAGATCAAAGAAGACTCAAATAACTTTCTTCGATAAAAAGAGATAGATGTGATCATAAACTCAAAGTTCATCGGATCCCAACAAATACATCGCAAAAGAGTTACATCATATGGATCTCCAAGAGACCATTGTATTGAGAATCAAACGAGAGAGAGGAAGACATCTAGCTACTAAATACGGACCCGAAGGTCTACAAAAAACTACGTACACATCATCGGAGAGGCACCAATGGACATGATGAACCCCACCATGATGGTGTCTAGATTGGATCTGGTGGTTCTGGACTCTGCGGCGGCTGGAATTGATTTTCGTCAACTCCCCTAGGGTTTCTAGAATATTGGCATATTTATAGAGCAAAGAGGCGGTTCAGGGGGCACCCGAGGTGGGCAGAACCCAGCAGGGTGCGCCTGGGCCTCCAGGCGCGCCCTGGTGGGTTGTGCTCCCATCGGAGTACCCCCAGGTGCTTCTCCGGCCCATTGGATGTCTTCTGGTCCAAAAAAATCCACAAAGAGTTTCGCTGCGTTTGGACTCCATTTGATATTGATTACCCGCGATGTAAAAAACATGCAAAAAAACAGCAAGTGGCACATGGCACTATGTCAATAGGTTAGTACCAAAAAATGATATAAGATGATCATAAAACATCCAAGAATGATAATATAACAGCATGGAACAATCAAAAATTATGGAGACGTATCATCCCCCAGACGCACACACCCACACACACCGCGAATCCACCCCAACTACGATGCATGTTAAATTATCCCACGGTGAACATATATAACCAAAGGAGGGACGTTTTAATTTCGAAAAAAACAGAGATCATTAAGACATTTTAGTACATTAATTGATTGATTTCCCAATTAGAGGAAGGAAAAGGTCCCATATAATGAAATCCACAAACATCAAATGGTTCAATAACAAGTGAATAATTCATAGGCATTTCCAGACGTCTACTAATATTACCAATTCTTTGACATTCGTCACATGATAAGACAAACTTGTGTGCATCCTTGAAGAGAGTAGGCCTATAAAAACCAGGTTGTAATACCTTATGTGTGGTTCTGTCTCTAGCATGGTGTCCTCCGTATGCCTCAGAGTGACACTTCCGTAGGATTTGTTCCTATTCATGCTCAGGTATACAACATCTAATAATACCATCTAATCCTTCTTTATAAAGATGTGGGTCATCCCAAAAGTAATGTCTCAAATCAAAGAAGAACTATTTTGTTTGTTGGTATGTAAAACTAGGTGGTATATATTTAGAAACAATGTAAATAGCATAGTCTCCATACCAAGGAGTATTACGAGCCACATTTATAACAGCTAATTGTTCATCAGGAAGACTATTATCAATAGGTAGTGGGTCATCAAGAACATTTTCCAACCTAGTCAAGTTATCAGCTACGAGATTCTCAGCTCCCTTCCTATCTGTAATATGCATGTCAAACTCTTGTAGCAAAAGAACCCACCTAATGAGTCTAGGTTTAGCATCTATCTTTTCCATAAGATATTTCATAGCGCATGATCTCTATGAACAATTACTTTAGAATCAATGATGTAGGATCTGAATTTATCACATGCAAACACAACTGCTAGAAATTCTTTCTCAGTAGTAGCATAATTTCCTTGAGCACTGTCTAGAGTTTTACTAGCATAATGGATAACATTTAATTTTTTATCAACTCTTTATCCTAGAACAACCCAACAGCATAGTCACTAGCATCATACATAATTTCAAAAGGTAAGTTCCAATCATGTGGTTGAACAATTGGTGCAGAAGTTAAGGCTTTCTTAAGTGTTTCAAAGGCTTCTACACAATCATCATCAAAAATAAATGGAACATCTTTTTGCAAAAGATTAGTAAGAGGCCTAGAATTTTTAGAGAATTCTTTAATGAACATATAATATATAAACCAGAATGACCAAGGAAACTTCTTCTACCTTTAATATCTTTAGGACATGGCACTTTCTCAATTGCATCAACTATAGCTTTATCTACCTCAATACCTCATTTAGAAAATTTTATGCCCGAAGGCAATACCTTCATTCACCATAAAGTGGCACCTTTCCAAATTCAAGACAAGATTAGTTTGTTCACATCTCTATAAAACTCGATAAAGGTTGCTTAAGCAATCATCAAAAGAAGTTCCATAAATGGAAAAATCATCCATGAAAACCTCAACAATATTTTCACAAAAGTCAGAGAATATAGCAGTCATACATCTTTGAAAATTAGCAAGTGCATTGCATAAACCAAAAGACATACGTCTATAAGCATAAGTTCCAAAAGGGTAAGTAAAAGTAGTTTTCTCTTGATCAACTTGTGATATAGGTATTCGAGAGAAACCAGAATATCCATCAAGAAAGCAAAAGTGTGTATGCTTGGACAATCTTTCCAACATTTTATCAATAAAAGGCAAGGGGTAATGATATTTTCTAGTAGCTTTTTTTAATTTTCTAAAATCAATTACCAACCTATAACCAGTTACAATTCTTTGTGGAATAATTAAGCTCATTTTTATCATTAGGAACAACGGTTGCTTCCTTTCTTAGGGACACAATGAACATGACTTACCCATCTACTATCAGCTATGGGATAGATTATACCTACTTCCAGAAGCTTTAATATTTCATTTCTTACCACTTCCTTCACCTTAGGATTTTAGTCATCGTTGATGATCAACAACTGCTTTAGCATCAGGCTCCATATTAATCTTGTGCTGACATAGAGCAGGACTAATACCCTTAAGATCGTCAAGAGTATATCCAATAGCAGCACGGTGCTTCCTTGGAGTTTTTAGTAATCTTTCTTCTTCATGCTCTGAAAGGTTAGCACTAATAATAATAGGATATATCTTATTTTCAAGGTAATCATATTTCAATGTATCAGGAAATTGTTTTAATTCAAACATAGGATCACCTTTAGGTGGAGGAGGACCTCCAAGAGTTTCATCTGGCAAATTAATTTTCAGGATAGGTGGTTGATCAAAGAACATCTTATCTACTTCATTTCTTGCATTCATATGCAAATCATTTTCATGGTCTGGCAAATAGTGTTCTAACAGATCAGTAGGAGGTACGACAGTAGAAGCAAGACCAATAATTTCATCCTTACTAGGTAATTCATTATCATGAGGTTTTCTATGAAACTTAGAGAAATTAAACTTATGAGATATATCACCAAAGTTAACACTGATAGTTTCTTTAGTGCAATCAATCTAAGCATTAATGGTGTTCAAGAAAGGTCTACTAAATATAATGGGGCAAAATCATCTTGTGGAGAACCAAGAACAAGGAAATCAGTAGGGTATTTTACTTTTTCACACAAGACTTCAACGTCGCAAAAATGAATGGTCTGTTGATCAGCGCCGGTGCCTGTGGCAGAATGGAGTAGGCTCTAAAAATGCTTAATTTCATTTTGGAACTTCAGATGATAGAGTAATCAGAAGTCATCGGGTCAACCCCATACATGACTTCTCAGTGGCCGACCCCTTCGCAAAAATTGTGAGGTTTCGAAGCCAGACTTAGAAGTGGTGATATTAGTTTGAACCTCTCTGATATCCATGTTCAGCGCATCAGTGCGAGCATTTGCATCTAATGAGCTGAATTTCATTTCTAATATCAGTTTGAACCTTGTAATCTTTGAATTTGAGCCATATAACTCTGGAATTTGAACCTTGTATCATTTAGAGCTTTTGTGGTACAATCGTTGAAATGGCATCGTATGAGACTCGTATATTACTAGCACTATTTTGACCTTAATATGCAATGGTCTTAGATTTTATTAACAATTCTCGAATCAGTTTACCTTGTCGATCTCACAGCACACGATCTGTATAGCTAACTCGACTGCAATCTTCGACAATATTGCACACAATTGGTTTCTTCCACCGTGTGCACTGTAGAGCACAAAATTAATTATCACACTCGAGTGTCCATCATCACCCTTCTGTGTAACTTTGACCTCATCACCCAAGGGTAAACTTATGACCGAAGTCATTCCACACACTTCATTTTTACAAAGGTTTTTTCTAATAAACGCACATGATTTGTCCCTATTCTAGCCGATGCATGGCCAAACTAGTCGGGCGGGAAGCTTGTGCGGTAAACAGCACGGCAGCGCGGGAACAGGCTCTTCGAGCCCACGCCTGGGGTGTGGTATTGTCAAGTGTGCACTGGATTCTTAAATCCTCCGCTATGAACGACGTGACAAGACGTGACGATTACAGTCCAGCCGGCCCCCATTTATTACAGCGGGCATTTAACCTACCCTTGTGTCTCTTCAACCTTTCGGTCATGCCCCACCATTGCAAGAAGCACACCCACCACGAGAAATACTTAGAGGGTATCCTGTGCGGCTCTAATGGCACCCCGAGCGGCTGTTGACGATGAGCAGTAGTTCACCATGCGTGCCGTGGTGGACACCCACAGAAGGTTCATGGACCTCTCGGTGGTGTACACCAATGACCCGGTCTGGGTGGAGCACTCCATCCACATCATGGAGCTGTTGCTTGCCAAAGAGAAGTACAAGGTGGTCGGGTTCGACCTCGAGTACACCCGCACTCATGTCGGGTCTCGTCCTAAGGTCACTATTGCCCAGTTGTGCGTGTGCCACCACGTCCTCATCTACCACTACTGCCTAGCCACAAGGCCTTGCGAGCGTTTCACCAGGTTTGTCAACAGCCCCCACTACATGTTCACTACGGTGGACATCACCAACGATGTAAAGGCGCTTGAGAATTTGGGCATTGCCTGCCAGAATCTTGTTGACATCCAGGACCAATACAAGATCAAGGGCAGCAAGGAGCATGATCAGAAGGACTCACTGGTTCACCTCGCCGAGGCCATCATCGACCCCTACTACAGATACATGAAGGACTCGTGCAACAACGACAAGCGTGCCTGGCACTCGGCCTGGATGGAGAAACTCGACAAAGCTCACGTCGTGTACGCGGCCAAGTAGGCGTACACAAGCTACGACATGTACAGGCGGATCATTAACATGAGGAAGTCCCTCCTTCCCCAAAACGTCCAGGGATCCAGTCGGAAGCAGAGCAATGGCAAGCGTCGTCGCAACAATAAGTAGATGATTAGATCCTTGTTTCTCCTACTTTAGTATGCATGTAATTGCTTTCTTTGGTGTGTGGAAATGTTATGTGCGTAGTCACTTGTGTAATTGTATGCTTAATTTGGTTACGCAATGCTGTCTTTTTAAGTATATATGTTGATGTTGTAGATAGAGCATAGATGTTGTGCGAACAAAGAAAATCACGTCGCACACGGACTAAACAATGGAACCCGTCGGTGATGTTTTCATCAATCACTAACAATTGTATACCTGCAATCGTTTGCTCACAACACACACGGCCTATTAGCAGTAATTGTCTGGGTTGTTATCGGTCTTCGCACACGTCTCCGATTACAGACCTGTTTGCCTCGTATCACACACATCTTGTTCATTTGAACTGTTTCTGTTCTCATGTATCAACACAAATAGTTCATCTGGGTGAACTGCATGCCGTATATCGCACACACCTTTGATCTGGCTGACCATTACTTTTGTGTTGCCTAATCACAAACAATTCATCCGAGTGAACCGTATGCTGTGTATCGCACACGCCTTCATCTGGCTGCCCATTTCTTTTGTTCCTCCTCATCGCAAACAATTCATTGAACTGAATCATATGCCCTTCATTGCACACGCAAATAAAACCTGAACCGTGTTTGATGCATCCATCATTGCAAACATTTTATACATTTCTGATGGTTTTCATACAGCACCGTTTGCGATTATTGCATCGCACATAGTTTCTCGAATGGTCTTTGATCGTAGTGTCGCGTTAGCAGCATCCTGCAGTAGTGGTAGCTATTTCTAATGCATAACCCCAAAATGATAGTGGTATATCGGTAAGAGACATCATAGATCGCACCATATCTAATAAAGTATGGTTATGACGTTCGGACATGCCATTACTCCGTGGTGTTCCAGGTGGCATGAGTTGTGAAACTATTCCACATTGTTTTTAATGAAGGCCAAACTCGTAAGTCAAATATTTGCCTCTGCGATCAGATCGTAAAAACTTTATTTTCTTGTTACGATGATTCTTAACTTCACTCTGAATTTCTTTGAACTTTTCAAATGTTTCAGACTTGTGTTTCATTAAGTAGATGTACCCGTATCTGCTTAAATCATCTGTGAAGGTCAGAAAATAACGATACTCGTCGCGAGCCTCAACACTCATCGGACCGCATACATCAGTATATATTATTTCCAATAAGTCACTGGCTCGCTTCATTGTTCCGAAGAACAGAGTTTTAGTCATCTTGCCCATGAGAAATGGTTCACAAGCATCAAGTGAAAAGCCCATCAGCATGGAGTTTCTTCATGCGCTTTAGACCAATATGACCTAAACGGCAGTGCCACAAATAAGTTGCACTATCATTATTAACTTTGCATCTTTTGGCATCAATATTATGTGTATCACTGTGATCGAGATTCAGTAAACCATTTACATTGGATGTAAGACCATAGAAGGTTTTATTCATGTAATCAGAACAACAATTATTCTCTAACTTAAATTAATAACCGTATCACAATAAACATGATTCAATCATATTTATGCTCAACTCAAACACCAGATAACATTTATTTAGTTCCAATACTAATCCCGAAGGTAGAGGGAGTATGCGATGGTGATCTTATCAACCTTGGAATCATTTCCAACACACATTGTCACCTCGCCCTCAATTAGTCTTTGTTCATTTTGTAAGTCTGTTTTGAGTTACTAATCATAGCAACTGAACCGGTATCAAATACCCAGGGGCTACTATGAACACTAGTAAAGTACACATCAATAACATGTATATCATATATACTTTTGTTCACTTTACCATCCTTCTTATCTACCAAGTATTTGGGGAATTTCCGCTTCCAGTGACCATTTCCGTTTTAGTAGAAGCACTGGGTCTAGCTTTGGGCTTCTTCATGGGAGTGGCAACTTGCTTGCCATTCTTCTTGAAGCTCCCTTTCTTTCCCTTGCCCTTTTACTTGAAACTAGTGGTCTTGTCAACCATCAACACTTGATGCTCTTTCTTGATTTCTACCTTCGCCAATTTTAGCATCACGAAGAGCTCGGGAATCATTTTCGCCATCCCTTGCATATTATAGTTCATCACGAAGTTCTAGTAACTTGGTGATAATCACTAGAGAACTCTATCAATCACTATCTTATCTGGAAGATTAACTCCCACTTGATTCAAGTGATTGTAGTGCTCAGACATTCTGAGCACATGCTCACTGGTAGAGCTATTCTCCTCCATCTTGTAGGCAAAGTACTTGTCAGAGGTCTCATACCTCTCAATTCGGGCATGAGTCTGAAATACCAATTTCAGCTCTCGGAACATCTTATATGCTCCGTGGCGTTCAAAACGTTTTTGAAGTCCCGGTTCTAAGCCGTAAAGCATGGCGCACTAAACTATCAAGTAGTCATCATACCAAGCTTGCCAAACGTTCATAACGTCTGCATCTGCTCCTGCAATAGGTCCGTCACCTAGCGGTGCATCAAGGACATAATTCTTCTATGCAATAATGAGGATAATCCTCAGATCACGGATCCAGCCCGCATCATTGCTACTATAATCTTTCAACTTACTTTTCTCTAGGAACATATCAAAAAATAAACAGGGAGCTATAACGTGAGCTATTGATCTACAACATAATTTGCAAATACTATCAGGACGAAGTTCATGATAAGTTAATGTTCAATTAATCATATTACTTAAGAACTCCCACTTAGATAGACATCCCTCCAGTCAACTAAATGATCACGTGATCCATATCAACTAAACCATGTTCGATCATCACGTGAAATGGAGTAGTTTTCAACGGTGAACATCTCTATGTTGATCATATCTACTATATGATTCACGTTCGACCTTTCGGTCTTAGTGTTCTGAGGCCATATCTGCATATGCTAGGCTCATCAAGTTTAACCTGAGTATTCCGCATGTGCAAAACTGGCTTGCACCCCTTGTTTGTGAACCTTATCACACCCGATCATCATGTGGTGTCTCGGCACGATGAACTATAGCAACGGTGCATACTCAGGGAGAACACTTATACCTTGAAATTTAGTGAGATCATCTTATAATGCTACCGTCGTACTAAGCAAAATAAGATGCATAAAAGATAAACATCATAAGCAATCAAAATAAGTGATATGATATGGCCATCATCATCTTGTTCTTTTGATCTCCACCTCCAAAGCACCGTCATGATCACCAACATCACCGGCTTGACACCTTGATCTCCACCATAGCATCGTTGTCGTCTCGCCAACTATTGCTTCTACGACTATCGCTACCGCTTAGTGATAAAGTAAAGCAATTACATGGAGATTTCATTTCATACAATAAAGCGACAACCATATACCTCCTGCCAGTTGCCGATGACTGTTACAAAACATGATCATCTCATACAACAATTTTTATCTCATCACGTCTAGACCATGTCACATCACAACATGCCCCTGCAAAAACAAGTTAGATGTCCTCTACTTTGTTGTTGCATGTTTTACGTGGCTGCTACGGGCTTCTAGAAAGAACCGTTCTTACCTACGCATCAAAACCACAACGATTTTTCATCAAGTGTGTTGTTTTTAACCTTCAACAAGGACCGGGCATAGTCAAACTCGATTCAACTAAAGTTGGAGAAACAGACACCCGCTAGCCACATGTGTGCGGAGCACGTCGGTAGAACCAGTCTCATGAACTCGGTCATGTAATGTTGGTCCGGGCCACTTCATCCAACAATACCGCCGAATCAAAGTAAGACGTTGCTGGTAAGCAGTATGACTATTATCGCCCACAACTCTTTGTGTTCTACTCGTGCATATAACATCTACGCATAGACCTGGCTCGGATGCCACTGTTGGGGAACGTAGTATTTCAAAAAAATTCCTACAATCACGCAAGATCTATCTAGGAGAAGAATCGCAATGAGCGGGGAGAGTGTGTCCATATACCCTCGTAGACCGAAAGCGGAAGCGTTTAGTAAAGTAATTGATGTAGTCGAACGTCTTCGCGATCCAACCGATCCAAGTACCGAACGTACGGCACCTCCGCGTTCAGCACACGTTCAGCTCGATGACGTCCCACGAGCTCTTGATCCGGTTGAGGCCGAGGGAGAGTTCCATCAGCATCACAGCGTGGTGATGGTGATGATGAAGTTACCGGCGCAGGGCTCTGCCTAAGCACTACAATGATATGACCGAGGTGTGTAACAATGGAGGGGGCACCACACACGGCTAAGAGAAACTTGTATGTCCTTTGGGGTGCCCCCTCCCACGTATATGAAGGGGGGATGAGTAGGAGGTCGGCCTAGAAGAGGCCCGTGCCATGGGGAGTCCAACTATGATTCCCAATCCTAGTTGGAGTCCCCTTCCATCCAAGAGAGGGAGAAGGAGGGAAGGAGGAAGAGGGGAGAAAGAAAGAGGGGGTTCTGCCCCCTCCCTAGTCCAATTCGGACTGGCCATGGGGGCGCGGCCTCCCTTGTGGCCCTCCTCTCCTTTTCACTAGGGCCCATGAAGGCCCATGAACTTCCGGGGGGGTTCCGGTAATTCCCGGTACTCCGAAACTTATCCGAAACGACCCGAACCATTCCGGTGTCCGAATGTAACTTTACAATATATGAATCTTTATGTCTCGACCATTTTGAGACTCCTCGTCATGTTCGTGATCTCATTCGGGACTCCGAACAAACTTCGGTTCATCAAAACACGAAACTCATAATACAAATCATCATCGAACGTTAAGCGTGCGGACCCTACGGGTTCGAGAACTATGTAGACATGACTGAGACATATCTCCGGTCAATAACCAATAGCGGAACCTGGATGCTCATATTGGTTCCTACATATTCCACGAAGATCTTTATCGGTCAAACCGCACAACAACATATGGTGTTCCCTTTGTCATCGGTATGTTACTTGCCCGAAATTCGATCGTCGGTATCATCATACCTAGTTCAATCTCGTCACCGGCAAATCTCTTTACTCGTTCCGTAATGCATCATCCCGCAACTAACTCGTTAGTCACATAGCTTGCAAGGATTCTAGTGATGAGCATTACCGAGAGGGCCCAGAGATACCTCTCCAATACACGGAGGGACAAATCCTAATCTCGATCTATGCCAACTCAACAAACACCTTAGGAGACACCTGTAGAGCATCTTTATAATCACCCAGTTACGTTGTGACGTTTGATAGCACACAAGGTGTTCCTCCGGTATTCGGGAGTTGCATAATCTCATAGTCATAGGAATATGTGTAAGTCATGAAGAAAGCAATATCAATAAAAATTAACGATCATTATGCTAAGCTAATGGATGGTTATTGTCCATCACATCATTCTCCTAACGATGTGATCCCGTTCATCAAATGACAACACATGTCTATGGTCAGGAAACTTAACCATCTTTGATTAATGAGCTAGTCAAGTAGAGGCATACTAGGGACACTCTGTTTGTCTATGTATTCACACATGTACTAAGTTTCTGGTTAATACAATTCTAGCATGAATAATAAACATTTGTCATGATATAAGGTAATATAAATAACAACTTTATTATTGCCTTTAGGGCATATTTCCTTCAGCGCCAGGGGGGCCTGGCGCGCCCAGGTGGGTTGTGCCCACCTGGTGGCCCCCTCTGGTAGTTATTTGCTCCAATAATTCTTATATATTCCATAAAAAAATCCCCGTGAAGTTTCAGCTCATTTGGAGTTGTGCAGAATAGGTAGCCTGATGTAGCTTTTCCAGGTCCAGATTTCCAGCTGCCAAAATTCCCCCCTTGGTGTGTTCCTTGCATACTATGAGAGAAAGGGCATTAAAATTACTCCAAAAAGCAATATTATGGATAAAAACATTATAAATAACAATAGGAAAACATGATGAAAAATGGACGTATCAGCTAGCAGCCCCCCTCGCGTTGGCACGAAGGGAATCCTAAGCTATGAATGCATGCCCCCCCCCTCGTGTCGGCACGAAGGGAATCCTAAGCTATGAATGCATGCCCCCCCTCGTGTCGGCATGAAGGGAATTCTAAGCTATGAATGCATGCCCCCCTCGTGTCGGCACGAAGGGAATCCTAAGCTATGAATGCATGCCCCCCTCGTGTCGGCACGGAGGGGATCCTATGCTATGAATGCATGCCCCCAACCGAGGTTCGCCTAGCAAAGTGCGAAGTAGCAGCCCACCCCCCACCCCCCCACCCACACACTTTTAGTCGGGGGGGGGGGCAGAGAGGCATCTCACCAAGATGGATCGTAAAACGGACCAAAAATAATCCACCTTGGCCATACAACCTCTCTCTTGTTGTTGGTAAATGTGATGGCCATCCATGTGACCCCGAAGAAGGGCTAGCTTGCCAATAATCACACAAGTAGCCAGTCCCCGAAGACCACCACTGCATGCATGTGGCCCAAACATATATTACTATCCAAGTGAGTGTCGGTCCTAAACAAACAGTTTTAACCCCTTTCCGCGATGGCATTCGGAACTGTCGCCAAGTGAGTGTGGGCCATAGGGGGGGTCCTTCCCACATGACCCATAAACCGTTGGGGGTATGCCCTCCTGTCACACACATGATGTCTACTACACAACCTTCTTCTTGTAGACGTTGTTGGGACTCCAAGTGCAGAGGTTTGTAGGACAGTAGCAAATTTCCCTCAAGTGGATGACCTAAGGTTTATCAATCCGTGGGAGGCGTAGGATGAAGATGGTCTCTCTCAAGCAACCCTGCAACCAAATAACAAAGAGTCTCTTGTGTCCCCAACACACCCAATACAATGGTAAATTGTATAAGTGCACTTGTTCGACGAAGAGATAGTGATACAAGTGCAATATGGATGGTAGATAAAGGTTTTTGTAATCTGAAATTATAAAAACAGCAAGGTAGCAAGTGGTAAAAGTGAGCACAAATGGTCAATGCTAGGAAACAAGGCCTAGGGTTCATACTTTCACTAGTGCGAGTTCCCTCAACAATAATAACATAATTGGATCATATAAATATCCCTCAACATGGAACAAAGAGTCACTCCAAAGTCACTAATAGCGGAAAACAAACGAAGATATTATTGTAGGGTACAAAACCACCTCAAAGTTATTCTTTCTAATCGATCTATTCAAGAGTCTGTAGTAAAATAACACGAAGCTATTCTTTCCGTACAATCTATCCTAGAGTTCACCTAGATACTCCAATGTCATCTCAAGTATCCGTGGGCATGGTTATACAATATGCATCACACAATCCCAGATTCATCTATTCAACCAATACAAAGAACTTCAAAGAGTGCCCCAAAGTTTCTACCGGAGAGTCAAGACGAAAACGTGTGCCAACCCCTATGCATAAGTTCACGAGGTCATGAAACTCGCAAGTTGATCACCGAAACATACATCAAGTGGATCACATGATATCCCATTGTCACCACAGATAAGCACATGCAAGACATACATCAAGTGTTCTCAAATCCTTAAAGACTCAATCCGATAAGATAACTTCAAAGGGAAAACTCAATCCATCACAAGAGAGTAGAGGGGGAGAAACATCATAATAGCAAAGCTTGCGATATATCAAAGATCGTGCTGAATCAAGAACACGAGAGAGAGAGAGAGATCAAACACATAGCTACTGGTACATACCCTCAGCCCCGAGGGTGAACTACTCCCTCCTCGTCATGGAGAGCGCCGAGATGATGAAGATGGCCATCAGAGAGGGATCCCCCCTCCAGCAGGGTGCCGGAACGGGTCCTGATTGGTTTTCGGTGGCTACAGAGGCTTGCGGCGGCGGAACTCCGGATCTAGGTCTCTTTCTGGAAGTTTGGGGTTATATAAGAGGTGTTGTAGTCGGGAACACGTCAGGGGGTCCCCGAGGCGGCCACGAGGTGCGCACACAGGGGGGTAGGGCGCGCCCCCCACCCTCGTGGTGGCCTCGGGACTCTTCTGGCCCATCTCCGGTACTCCATGGGCTTCTTCTGGTCCAAAAACGATCTCCGTGAAATTTCACATCAATTGGACTCTATTTGGTTTTCTATTTCTGTGATACTCAAAAACAAGGAAAAAAACAGAAACTGGCACTGGGCTCTAGGTTAATAGGTTAGTCCCAAAAATCATATAAAATAGCATATAAATGCATATAAAAATCCAAGGTTGATAATATAATAGCATAGAACAATCAAAAATTATAGATACGTTGGAGACGTATCAACCATCCCCAAGCTTAATTCCTACTCGTCCTCGAGTATGTAAATGATAAAAACAGAATTTTTGATGTGGAATGCTACCTAACATATTTATCTATGTAATCCTCTTTATTGTGGCAAGAATATTCAGATCCATAATATTCAAGACAAAAGTATAATATTGATATAAAACAATAATACTTCAAGCATACTAACCAAGAAATTATTTCCTCTCAAAATAACATAGCCAAAGAAAGCTCATCCCTACAAAATCATATAGTTTGGCCATGCTTCATTTTCGTCACACAAAATGCTCCCATCATGCACAACCCCGATGACAAGCCAAGCAATTGTTTCATACTTTAGTATTCTCAAACTTTTTCAACTTTCACGCAATACATGAGCACGAGCCATGGACATAGCACTATGGGTGGAATAGAATATGATGATGGAGGTTGTGTGGAGGAGACAAAAAAGGAGAAAGTCTCACATTGACGCGGCTAATCAACGGGCTATGGAGATGCCCATCAATTGATGTCAATGCGAGGAGTAGGGATTGCCATGCAATGGATGCACTAGAGCTATAAATGTATGAAAGCTCAACAAAAGAAACTAAGTGGGTGTGCATCCAACTTGCTTGCTCACGAAGACCTAGGGCATTTGAGGAAGCCCATTGTTGGAATATACAAGCCAAGTTCTATAATGAAAATTCCCACTAGTATATGAAAGTGACAAAATAAGAGACTCTCTATCATGAAGACCATGGTGCTACATAGAAGCACAAATGTGGTAAAAGGATAGTAGCATTGCCCCTTCCCTCTTTTTCTCTCATTTTTTTTGTTTTTTTGTTTTTTTGGCCTTTCTCTTTTTTCTCTCTTTTTCCTTCTTTTTTTATTTCCTCACACAGGACAATGCTCTAATAATTATGATCATCACACTTCTATTTATTTACAACTCAATGATTACAACTCGATACTAGAACAAAGTATGACTCTATATGAATGCCTCCGGTGGTGTACCAGGATGGGCAATGAATCAAGACTGACATGTATGCAAATTATGCATGGTGGTTTTTCCACAAATACGATGTCAACTACATGATCATGCAAGGCAATATGACAATGATGAAGCGTGTCATAATAAACAGAACGGTGGAAAGTTGCATGTCAATATATCTCGGAATGGGTATGGAAATGCCATAATAGGTAGGTATGGCGGCTATTTTGAGGAAGATATAAGGAGGCTTATGTGTGATAGAGCGTGTTATATCACGGGGTTTGGAT
Source organism: Triticum urartu (assembly GCF_003073215.2). Lineage (NCBI taxonomy): Eukaryota > Viridiplantae > Streptophyta > Magnoliopsida > Poales > Poaceae > Triticum > Triticum urartu. The sequence goes on from NC_053025.1 coordinate 72,407,502, forward strand.
GCACCGGCGAAGTTTGCACCAACTCTCGAGGTGAGAAAGGATAATGCACAGTACCGAAGAGGCTAGCAATGATGGAAGGGTGAGAGTGCATATAATCCATGGACTCAACATTAGTCATAAAGAACTCACATACTTATTGCAAAAATCTACAATTCATCAAAAATCAAGCACTACGTGCATGCTCCTTGGGGGATAGATTGGTAGGAAAAAACCATCGCTCGTCCCCGGCCGCCACTCATAAGGAAGGCAATCAAAGAAACACCTCATGCTTCAAATTTGTTAAACAACGGTTACCATACGTGCATGCTACGGGACTTGCAAACCTCAACACAAGTATTTCTCACAATTACTCAACTAGCACGACTCTAATATTACCATCTTCATATCTCAAAACAATTATCAAGTATCCAACTTCTCATAGTATTCAATGCACTTATATGAAAGTTCTTATTATACCCATCTTGGATGCCTATCATATTACGACTAATTTTATAACCTAAACAAATTACCATGCTGTTCTAAAAGACTCTCAAAATAATATAAGTGAAGCATGAGAGTTCATGTATTTCTATAGAATAAAACCACCGCCATGCTCTAAGAAGATATAAGTGAAGCACTAGAGCAAACGACAAACTACTCCGAAAAATATATGTGAAGCTCAATGAGTAGTCGAATAATTATGCAACTATGTGAAGACTCTTTAACATTTAAGAATTTCAGATCTTTGTATTTTATTCAAACAACAATCAAAATAAAATAAAATGACGCTCAGAGCAAAACACATATCATGTGATGAATAAAAATATAGCCTCAAGTAAAGTTACCGATAGACGAAGACGAAAGAGCCGATGCCTTCCAGGGCATCCCCAAGCTTAGGCTCTTGGTTGTCCTTGAATATTACCTTGGGGTGCCTTGGGCATCCCCAATCTTAGGCTCTTGCCACTCCTTATCCCATAGTCCATCGAATGTTTACCCAAAACTTGAAAACTTCACAACACAAAACTCAATAGAAAACTCATAAGCTCCGTTAGTATAAGAAAATAAATCACCACTTAGGTATTATTGTGAACTCATTGTAAATTCATATTGGTGTAATATCTACTGTATTCCAACTTCTCTATGGTTCATACCCTCCGATACTACTCATAGATTCATCAAAATGAGCAAACAACACAATAAAAACAGAATCTGTCAAAAACAGAACAGTCTGTAGTAATCTGTATCATTCGAATACTTCTGTCACTCCAAATATTCTGAAATAAATTGGTGGACCTGAGGAATTAGTCTATTAATCATATTCAAAAATAATCAACCTAAAATCACTCTCCAGTAAAAAATGGCAGCTAATCTCGTGAGCGCAAAAGTTTCTGTTTTTTACAGCAAGATCGCAAAGACTTCACCCAAGTCTCCCCAAAGGTTCTACTTGGCACAAACACTAAATAAAACTCAAAACCACATCTAAAAAGAGGCTAGATGAATTATTTATTACTAAACTGGACCAAAAACCAAAGAACAAAAATAAAATTGGGTTGCCTCCCAACAAGCGCTATCGTTTAACGCCCCTAGCTAGGCATGATGATTTCAATGATGCTCACATAAAAGATAAGAATTGTAACATAAATAGAGCGTCATGAAGAATATGACTAGCACATTTAAGTCTAACCCACTTCCTATGTATAGGGATTTTGTGAGCAAACAACTTTTGGGAATAAGAATCAACTTGCATAGGAAGGTAAAACAAGGATAACTTCAAGATTTTCAACACATAGAGAGGAAACTTGATATTATTGCAATTCCTACAAGCATAAGTTCCTCCCTCATAATAATTACATGTAGGATCATCAGCAAATTCAACAATATAGCTATCACAAAACATATTCTTAACATGATCCACATGTATGCAAAGTTGACACTCTTCCCAAATAGTGGGATTAACATTAACTAAAGTCATGAACTCTCCAAACCCACTTTCATAATTATCACAATAAGATTCAACACCCTCCAAAATAGTGGGATCATTACTTCCTAAAGTTTACACTCTTCCAAATCCACTTTCATCAATATAATCATCATAAATAGGAGGCATGCTATCATCAAAATAAATTTTCTCATTAAAACTTGGGGGACAAAAAATATCATCTTCATCAAACATAGCATCCCCAAGCTCGTGGCTTTGCATATCGTAAGCATCATGGATATTCAAAGAATTCATGTTAACAATATTGCAATCATGCTCATCATCCAAAGATTTAGTGCCAAACATTTTAATACATTCTTCTTCTAGCATGATTGCAATCATGCTCATCATCCAAACAACGTCTACAAGAAGAAGGTTGTTGTTAACATGAATTCTTTGAATATCCACATTTTAATACGTTGTTGGGACTCCAAGTGCGGAGATTTGTAGGACATTAGCAAATTTCCCTCATGTGGATGACCTAAGGTTTATCAATCCATGGGAGGCGTAGGATGAAGATGGTCTCTCTCAAGCAACCCTGCAACCAAATAACAAAGAGTCTCTTGTGTCCCTAACACACCCAATACAATGGCAAATTGTATAGGTGCACTAGTTCGGCAGAGAGATAGTGATACAAGTGCAATATGGATGGTAGATAAAGGTTTTTGTAATATGAAATTATAAAAACAGCAAGGTAGCAAGTGGTAAAAGTGAGCACAAACGGTCAATGCTAGGAAACAAGGCCTGGGGTTCATACTTTCACTAGTGCGAGTTCCCTCAACAATAATAACATAATTGGATCATATAAATATCCCTCAACATGGAACAAAGAGTCACTCCAAAGTCACTAATAGCGGAAAACAAACGAAGAGATTATTGTAGGGTACAAAACCACCTCAAAGTTATTCTTTCTGATTGATCTATTCAAGAGTCCATAGTAAAATAACACAAAACTATTCTTTCCGTTCAATCTATCCTAGAGTTCGTACTAGAATAACACCTTAAGACACAAATCAACCAAAACCCTAATGTCACCTAGATACTCCAATGTCACCTCAAGTATCCGTGGGTGTGATTATACTATATGCATCACACAATCTCAGATTCATCAATTCAACCAACACAAAGAACTTCAAAGGGTGCCCCAAAGTTTCTACCGGAGAGTCAAGACAAAAATGTGTGCCAACCCCTACGCATAAGTTCATGAGTTGACAGAACTCACAAGTTAATCACCAAAACATACATCAAGTGGATCATGTGATATCCCATTATCACCATAGATAAGCACATGCAAGACATACATCAAATGTTCTCAAATCCTTAAAGACTCAATCCGATAAGATAACTTCAAAGGGAAAACTCAATCCATCACAAGAGAGTAGAGGAGGAGAAACATCATAAGATCCAACTATAATAGCAAAGCTCGTGATACATCAAGATCGTGCCGAATCAAGAACACGAGCGAGAGAGAGAGAGAGAGATCAAACACATAGCTACTGGTACATACCCTCAGCCCCGAGGGTGAACTACTCCCTCCTCGTCATGGAGAGCGCCGGGATGATGAAGATGGCCACCGGAGAGGGATTTCCCGCCCCCCTTCGACAGTGTGCTGGAACGGGTCTAGATTGGTTTTCGGTGGCTACAGAGGCTTACGGTGGCGGAACTCCCGATCTAGGTTTCTTTCTAGAAGTTCGGGGTTATATAAGAGGTGTTGGAGTCGGGAACAAGTCAGGGGGTCCCCAAGGCGGCCACGAGGTAGGGGGCCCGCCCCCCACACTCGTGGTGGCCTCGGGACTCTTCTGGCCCATCTCCGGTACTCCATGGGCTTCTTCTGGTCCAAAAATGATCTCCGTGGAATTTCAGGTCAATTGGACTCCATTTGGTTTTGCTTTTCTGCGATACTCGAAAACAAGGAAAAACAGAAACTGGCACTAGGCTCTAGGTTAATATGTTAGTCCCAAAAATCATATAAAATAGCATATAAAACATCCAAGGTTGATAATATAATAGCATGGAATAATAAAAAATTATAGATACATTGGAGACGTATCAACACGCTCGCCAAAATGAGGTCGTGTGCGACCGGCGAGCACTAAAATACAAAAATACATACAGTAGTGCTAAAAATACAATTATACACGCGAAATCATTTCCGGTCGTAAGTACATCCCACACAGTCAGTCACCACTAAACATTTCCGTTCGTATATACATCCCACATGGTCAGTCAACACTAAATGTTTCCGTTCGTATATACATCCCACACAGTCACTACAAGGAAAACGTTTGCGCAAGGTGGCGTAATGCAAACAGTTTTGAAGAGAATGTCGTGTGTGATTGTTCATTGATCCAACACAGTTTATTCCAAGAAACTGTGTGCATTGCCTGAGGTCATCGCCCATGGTGTTTTCTCATTAACCGTTTGCAATAGGAAAACCCAATTAGCAAGCTAATTGGCCAATTAGCGGGCTAATTGCCGTATTATTAATAATCCATTTACTAATCTAATTGACATTCATATTAAGCACATAATACATTCCATTTCCATATTAAGTAAGCAGGATTTCAAAATTGAAATAAATCAGAGTACAAGTTGATATAGCTTTAGCACTCAGCTACCCCCATTACACAACTGCACCAGCAGCAAGTTTCACATGCACCATCTAGAACCTTTCGAAATTAGCATCATAGACGGTACATAGAGAGATGCATCTCATCTGGAAAACTGCTGAAGCGGAAGGCGAATATTGAGACTTCATTCAAGTTGAAGGTGTTTGCAACTTTAGGCCAGTGCCTGTGGATGATTGACCGTCCATCCTTCGACCTCTTCAGGAACACTTCAATATTGAACCGTGGGTGTTGTATGAAAATTTTCCTCGCCTCCTAACCACAGAGGTGGTCTGAGAGGTAATCAGCAATGAAGCCTGAAAACAAGGATGGTTCAGATGGTTTGAGAGGTAATTAGGTCAATTTTCTCTTTAGACCCCATCTATTCTTATATCTCATCTTTTCTAAACCCTCAGATGCCTCCGAGACGTGACCCCGGATTTGCTTTTCCGACGGAGCTCACCCAGTTGATCCAACAGCAGAACACCTTGATGCAGTTGCTAGTTCAGAATCAGAATCAGGGGAACAACAACAACAACCCACCACCACCACCACCTGTTGACCACTTAGCCCGTTTTCTTAGGCTAAATCCACCGGTGTTTTCTAGTAGCACCGAGCCGACAGTAGCAGATTATTGGCTCCGCAAGACAGCTAGGGAGTTGACCACAGCAGGATGCACAGATGCGGAGAAGGTGAAGTTTGCCGCACATCAGTTAGAAGGACCCGCAGCATCCTGGTGGGAGAATTTCACAGCCACCTTTCCAGTCGACACTGTCACATGGGACCAGTTTCAGTAGGCTTTCCGTACTGCCCATGTTTCAGCAGGAGCAATGGCCATGAAGAAGCGTGAGTTTCGTAACTTGCGCCAAGGAGGACGGACAGTTGGCCAGTATGTGGAGGATTTTAGTAAGCTAGCACGTTATGCCCCAGATGACGTTGCTACGGATGCAGCTAAGCAGGAGAAATTCCTGGAAGGACTGAATGATGAGTTGAGTATGCAGTTGATGGTAGCCACCTTCAACAACTACCAGGAGTTGGTAGATCGTGCTCTTATGATTGAAGGGAAGCAGCAGCAAATTGAGAACCGCAAGAGGAAGTATGTTCAAGGAAAGTATAATTCAGGAGCTCAGCAGAAGCCACGTTTTACCCCTAGGCTGGGAGGATATTTTCAGCATACCCATGGAGTAGGTAGCTCACACAATCACAATGGCACCAAGAATGGTAATGGGAACGGAGGAAGCAATGGACAGAACCGCAACACCCCATCAACCCCAGCCAAGAAGGACTTGAGCCACGTCACTTGCTATAAGTGTTCGAAGCCAGGACATTATGCAAATGAATGTCCTGAAGGCCAAAATGGCAATGGAAGTTCTGGGAAGAAGCCAAACCCTTTCAACAGGGGACAGGTGAACCACGTTAGCGTGGAGGAGGTTGAAGCTCAGCCCGATGCAGTAATAGGTAAGTTTTTGGTTAAGTCATTTACTGCACTCGTTCTTTTTGATACTGGTGCATCGCATTCATACATCTCAAGGGGATTTGTGGATAATTATAACCTACCAACCCAAGCCCTTAGGTCACCCATGTTAGTAACCTCGCCAGGAGCAGAGTATGTGGCTAGTCTATGGTGTGATCGGTTACCATTAAGGATTGGTAACTATGTTTTTCCCTCAGACCTAGTAGTATTGGAATCTCAAGGATTGGATGTGATATTAGGCATGGATTGGTTATCAAAGTATGAAGGGAATATTGAGTGTGCTAGTAAGTCAATTTTGCTTACCACACCAGAAGGGAGAAGGATCAAGTATGTATCCCGGCATGTGCCAAAGAGGACCCAAGTAAACTGCCTAACAGGAGTTGTGCAGGAGGAACTACCAGTGGTAAAGGATTTCCCTGATGTATTTCCCGAAGAGTTGCCAGGCATGCCACCGGATAGAGACATTGAGTTTTTGATTGAGCTTTTGCAAGGCACTGGGCCAATATCAAAGAGACCATATAGGATGCCAGCAAAGGATTTGGTGGAAATTAAGAAGCAGATTAAGGACTTATTGGATTAGGGATATATCCGCCCAAGTTCTTCGCCTTGGGGATCGCCAGTACTTCTAGTGGAGAAGAAGGATGGATCGTTAAGGATGGTTGTTGATTATCGAGGATTGAACGAAGTAACGATCAAGAACAAGTACCCACTACCAATGATCAACGATCTGTTTGATCGATTGCAAGGAGCTAAAGTGTTTTCCAAGATCGATTTGCGATCAGGGTACCATCAGTTGAAGATTCGAGAACAGGATATTCTGAAGACAGCATTCACCACAAGATATGGACTGTATGAGTATACCGTTATGTCATTTGGTCTGACTAACGCACCTGCCTATTTTATGAACCTGATGAACAAAGTGTTTATGGAGTTTTTGGATAAGTTTATCGTAGTGTTCATTGATGATATCCTGGTATATTCGAAGAATGAAGAGGAGCATAAGGAGCATTTGCGTTTGGTACTTGGAAAGCTCAGAGAACACCAATTATATGCCAAGTTCAGCAAATGTGAGTTTTGGTTGAAGGAAGTAGGATTCCTCGGACACGTTATATCCGGAGAAGGTATAGCAGTCGATCCCGCTAAAGTTGAAACCATGACCAAGTGGGAAGCCCCAACAACAGTTGGAGAGATCCGGAGTTTCTTGGACTCGCAGGATACTACCGGAGATTTATTGAGAATTTCTCAAAGATTGCGAAGCCTATGACGGAGTTGTTGAAGAAGGATACTAAGTTCAAATGGACTGATGAGTGTGAGGCAAGTTTTCAGGAATTGAAGAACCGTTTGGTTACCTCACTAGTGTTGATTTTGCCAGATCAGACCAAGGATTATGAGGTGTATTGCGACGCTTCATGTCGAGGACTTGGAGCAGTGCTTATGCAGGAAGGGAGAGTTGTTTCGTATGCTTCACGACAACTGAAGCCTCACGAATTGAATTATGCCACGCATGATTTGGAGTTAGCAGCCGTAGTGCATGCATTGAAGACATGGAGACATTTCCTCATTGGAAACCATTGTGAGGTGTACACGGATCATAAGAGTTTGAAGTACATTTTCACACAGAAGGAGTTGAACCTCAGACAAAGGTGATGGTTGGAGCTCATCAAGGATTATGATATGAAATTGCATTATCATCCCGGGAGGGCTAATGTAGTAGCTGATGCGTTAAGCCGTAAGAGCCATGTCAATACGTTAATGACGGGAGAAATACCCAAGGAGTTAGTAGAAAACCTTCGTGAACTATGTTTGGAAATAGTTCCGAGAGGCTATGTAGCAGCATTGGAAATTCAGTCAGTCTTGATGGACAGAATTAGAGAAGCTCAAAAATCTGACAAGGAGATTGCTTCTATAAAAGAGAAAATGAGCCAAGGAAAAGCTAAAGGATTTCGTGAGGATGAGCACGACACCCTATGGTTTGAAGACCGTGTTTATGTACCCAATGACCCGGAGATCAGAAAGTTGATTTTGCAAGAGGCACATGATTCACCGTATTCGATTCACCCAGGAAATACCAAGATGTATTTGGATTTGAAGGATATTTTCTAGTGGACCGTAATGAAGAAGGATATTGCGGAGTATGTAGCAGTCTGTGACGTATGTCAGAGAGTAAAGGAAGAGCATCAGAAGCCAGCAGGATTGTTGCAACCGTTGTCGATACCCGAATGGAAGTGGGATAAGCTAGGCATGGATTTTATCATGGGATTACCAAGGACTCGTTCAGGCTATGACTCGATTTGGGTTGTAGTTGATCGATTGACGAAGGTAGCTCATTTCATCCCAGTAAAGACCACTTACACCAGTGCTAAAGTTGGCGAAGATATACATGACCAGGATCGTATGTTTGCATGGAGTTCCGAGGAGTATCGTATCAGATAGAGGAACCCAGTTTACCTCAAAGTTCTGGAAGCAGTTACATGAGACTTTGGGTACTAGGCTAGAATTTAGTACAGCTTTTCATCCGCAGACAGATGGACAGACCGAGAGAGTCAATCAGATTTTGGAGGATATGCTGAGAGCTTGTGCGCTAGATTATGGATCTAGTTGGGACAATAATTTGCCATATGCAGAGTTCTCTTACAACAACAGTTACCAAACCAGTTTGAAGATGGCCCCTTTCGAAGCTTTGTACAGAAGGAGGTGCAGGACACCGTTGTCATGGGACGAAGTGGGAGACTGCCAGTTGTTTGGACCTGACTTGATTAAAGAGTCTGAACAGAAGGTGAAGTTGATTCGCGATAGGCTCAAGGTAGCCCAGTCCAGGCAGAAGAGCTACACAGATTCTAAACACAAGGAGATAGTTTACGAAGTCGGAGATAGAGCTTATCTTCGATTATCCCCACTTCGAGGGATTAAGCGCTTTGGAGTTAAGGGGAAGTTAGCGCCACGATTTGTAGGGCCATATCAAGTTTTGGAGCGTATGGGAGAAGTGGCCTACAAGTTGGAATTGCCAGAAGGATTGACAGGAGTTCATGATGTGTTCCACATTTCTCAGTTGAAGAAGTGTCACGCGGAGATGGCTGACATACCTTCTGAGAGACACAGTGCCATTAGAAGCAATTCAGTTGGATAACAATTTGACCTATGAGGAGAAACTAGTCAAGTTTCTCGAGTTTGCCAGCCGAGTCACTCGCAGCAAGGTTATCAAGTTTTGCAAAGTTCAGTGGAGCCACCACACGGAGGATGAAGCCACCTGGGAGCGAGAGGAAGATTTGCTCAAGGACCACCCTCACCTATTTTATAGCCAACCCGAATCTCGAGGGCGAGATTCATCTTAAGGGGGGTAGGTTTGTAACATCCCAGATTTTCAATTTGGAATGTTATACATTAGATCATCATGCATATCATATTTTATTTTGCTTTTGGTTTTGATCCTAGAAAATCCTAAGCAACTCAAGGACCCACGGAGAGAGTTGGGGATTTCGGTATTTACATAATTGAGTTTTCTCAAATTTTGTAAACAGGATCATTCGATTTTATTTATTTTATCATAAATTATTTCTATTACAAAAATATGAGAGAGGGAATAAAATGACTTTCCCAAAATATACAAATATTGAGGATTTAATAAAAAAAATCAAATAAGATTTATTTCGGAGTTTTTTTGGTAGTTTTATTTGAATTTAGGAAAAATGCGTGTTTTTCAAAATTGCATTTAGGGCCCAAATAAATGTTCAATTTATCGGGCTTGATTTTAGAAGCTCGGGAAAATTTATTTCAGGATTTTTGGAGTCCGTTTAGTATTTCCTTTTATTTTTCTTCCGAGCGTATTTATAAAAAAATGCGGAACCGACTATGGGCCGTACTCGGCTAGGACACCGCCGGCCGAGGCCTTTATAAGGTGCTGCCCCGGGGCCCGAGAGCCCAGCCGCCCCAGCCCCCAAACCCTAGCGCGCCCCAGCCCCAGCCCTGCCGCCGCCGCTGTCGTGGTTCTAACTCTGACAGTGAGGTAGGGGGGGTGTGTATAGAGAGGCTAGATCTTAGCTATGGAGGAGTTGTAAGCACACGAGGATTACGAGTTCAGGCCCTTCTCGGAGGAAGTAACAGCCCTACGTCTCGGTGCCCGGAGGCGGTCGATTGAATTATGCGTGTGTGAATAACAGGGGTGCGAACCCTTCATACTGAGGAGGGGGTGGCTTATATAGAGTTTGCCGGCCCTCTCTTGCCCTCAGTGATGCAGGGTTTAAGGTACATTTAAGGTTGGGCGTTACTGGTAACGCCCCTAATAAAGTGCTATAATGACCATAAAGACTACTTAATAGCCGACAGTTTGCCTGCGGAGTGACTTTAGGTCTCCTGGCAGTCGAGTGGTTGGCTTCATGGTCGAGTGATATCTTCTTGGTCGAGTGTCTTCAACCCGTCGAGTGGGATACCTTCAAGTCGATTGAAAGGTGACTTCTTCTAGGGATGTCCTCGGGTAGGGCTCTTTGGACAGGTCCGTGCCCCTACCCTAGGTACATAGCTTCATCATTAGCCCCCGAATGGATCGAGGTTTGAGTGGGGAAAGAGTTGGAGATCTTTCTGACTGGTTCTTTGGGCTACATGAGTGCCTCGTTTTGGGTCAATTGTCACGTATGATGTCATCAACCTATTTCAGTCGCCTTGATCCATTCCAGGCCTTTCGTCGAGCAAATTTCTTTACTTGTGACATACCGAGTGTCGGCGCGAGTGGGGTCTTCTGTTTTGACAAGTTGTTTTGCAGCCCGCGGATGTCATGGGATTCGGATTTCGGGAAGAGCGCGGGACGGGAGCGGCCGCAGTAATCGGAAGCGATAAAGCGGAAGCTCCTCGATTTCTGCGCCACCTTTTTCGCCACGTACTGCGCGCGCGTCTGCTGCGGGATTTGACTGGATTGCCTGGGCCTACCAGTCAGCCACTCGGGAGCGGCCTCTTATAAGTAGCCGGCTCGGGGTTTCCAAACAGTGTGCTCTCTTCTTTATCTCTCCCTTCGCAAGCTCCTCCGCCACCTCCGCTCTCACCCTAGCGCCGCAGACCCGTGCGAGATTTGCCGGCGACGATGGCGAAGGACAAGACATCCGCTCTGGAGTGCGCGAAGAAGGCGGCGGCATAGGGGAAAGGGAAGAGATCTGCTCGGGGCGGATCTTCCTCAAGGTCTGCTCTGCCCCGCGGCTGGATCCAGGGCGACTGGATGCTGTGGGTGATCCGGCAAGCAGATCTCGACGACGTGGTCGAGGGGGAGTCATTCCCCACGAAGTTGCGCGTCTCCCGGGGAGAGAGATCGAACCTCAGCCTCGCGACGGTGAGTGCGTGCTCCTAGCCACCCATATCGACCGAGGGTTTTCTCTGCCGCCCCATCCTTTTTTCCGGAGCTTTCTGAACTTCTTCAGAGCGCAGCTCCACCACTTCACTCCTAACTCCATCGTATATCTTCCTGCTTTCATTTCCATGTGTGAGGGTTTCTTGGGTTGCCGCCCCCATTGGGGACTCTTCAAGCACATCTTTACCTGCCGTTCTCAATCGGTCAAGAAGGCCAAGTCGAGTGACGAAAGGACGCAGGTGATTCAGCTGTGTGGGGGCCTGGCGATCCAGACGAGGGGAAAGAGTTGTTTTCCATCTATCACTTTCCCGGAGTCGGTCCGCGGTTGGAAGGCGACCTGGTTTTACTGTCAAGACCAGGAGACTCCAGGGCAGTCGACCGGACTTCCCCCTTTCTCTCTTGACCGAGCTGAAAAACATGCTTCTCTAAAAGTGACGCCGGAGGAAAAGGCCCAAGTCAAAGTGCTGGCTGGTCGAGTGGTTGAGCTTGTCCGTGAGGGCATGACTGGTATGGACTTGCTGGAGGTCTTCCTCCGGAGGCGCATCCAACCGCTCCAGGCTCGTGACCACTCGATGTGGCTGTACTCGGGTCTCGACGACACCACTCGGGTTCACCCGGAGGAGGTTACTGATGAGATGCTGGAGGGGTGGCTGTCAAGCATCACGGGGAACAAAGACAACCCCCGAGGAGCCAGGAGGGTAATTCCACTCGACAACTCGTATGACGTGGACCAGGTATGTCTTTATGCTCCTGACTGAGATCTTGTTTTCTTCATTGGTCTTCTTTGAGTAGGTCGATTGACTTTTGTCTTGTCTGTTGTTTTCCAGGCGACTACCGAGATGTACTCGACGCCCAACGGGGCCCAGGAACCAACTGAGGAAGGGGAGGCGAGCGGAGGTGAGAGTGGAGACGACCAAGGTGAGTGGGAGTCCGACGGTGAAGGAGAGGGAGACGACAACGTCGACTCCAGCGAAGAGGAGGAGGAGGAGGTTGAGCCCCCTCGCCTGGAGAGGCGATCCAAGCTCACACACGATCCAGCGCGGGAACGTGGCAAGGCGACTGCTTCTGTTGGGCAGTCGTCGAAACGCCCTCGGACCTCTTCTCCTACGCCAACTGGGAAGGCTCCCAAGCACCCACGCGCGACGCTGTCCAAGCCGCCCAAGGCTCTGCCCAAGATGAAGATGGCTGTCCCTACTATATCCGGGTAATAATAAAACTTGCTTTCCTTCATTGACCGTCGACAGATGCTTGGTCGATTCATTGAGCCAACTGACTGATTTTCGAGATTTGCAGCGCTGCTACTTCTGAGATCTCCGCCAAGGACGACGACCAAGAGATGGAGGATGCTGTTACCTCCAACCTTGGTACGATTACTGACGTTCTGCTTTGAGTCGACTGAACATTTATTGCAACTCTGGTCAATTGAATGTTTCCCTTGTAGCCCCTCCTCATGTTATCGACCTCCCGGATGACGACGACAATGAACCGCTGAGAGTGAGGAGGAACAAGAGGGCGTCGGCTGACAAGACCCCCCAATCTGCTCCGGCGTCTGAGGCCGTAGCTCGGGATGGTGGTGACACCGCTCGGGCTTCTGTGACTTTCGCCATTCCTCTGACAAGTGTGCGGCCTTCGACGTCGACTGCGGATCCGCCTTCACTTTTTGCCTCGTACCCTGTCCCTGAGGACCAAGCGGCTGCCGCAAAAGATGCTATACGCCAGGCGGGGATCATGATGGAGCAAGTGAAGGTGGCTCGGGAGGCCAGCCAAGCAGCTTATGACGCGAGCTCGGCTCTTCAGAGCAACGTCCAGGTTAGTCGACTCAACACTTGGTCTGTTATGATGTGCTGTTTGAAGAATCTCTTTTCCGAAGATCTTTGTATCTATACACCCACTGGGTGTGTCTACCAATTCTTGGACGAGTGGGGGCATGCTAAGCGCACCCACTGGGTGTAGTCCCCGAGACTACGGTAGACTGCTGGCAGTCGACTGTAGTATTTATATTGTGTTGCTGTAGCTGTATTTCTTCACTCGGTCTGGTCAGGCCATGTCGAATGGGACTGTATCCGGTCGACTGCGGGCAGTCGACTTTTTGTTTGTTTGTTTTTTTACAGTGGGGGCACGCTGAGTGCACCCACTGGGTGTAGTCCCCGAGACTACTTTCGAATGTTCTTGATTCGACTGTAGTCTTAGAAACGTCATCATTATCTCTTAGTTACTCGGAAGCAACTTATTTTGGACGTCTGTCGACTGATTTTTCTTTTTACAGAAATCCTGCGAACTTGTAGCTTGCTATACTGAGTTGGAGAATCAGCAGATCCAGCTCAACCTTAACTTGAAGCTTGCTCAGGAGAATTTGAAGAAGGCGCAAGAAGAAGCAAAAGGTATGGCTAGTGAGGTTCTCCATTCTTGACGAGTGGCTTTTCTTTCTTGTCCATTCTTGACGTTGATTTCACTCGACGCACCGCAGATAAACTGGAGGAAGCTCTGAAGAAGAAGGATCAAGATCTTGCAGAGGCATAGAAGGAGGTCTTGGACAAAACGAGGCTTGCTGAAGAGAAAATGGCCTCGGTCGGAGCTCTTGAGCAGGAGAACTCCAGACTGAAAGCTGCTCTCGAGGTAGCCAATCAAGAGGTCAGCCGACTGAAGAACGACAACGTGGCTCTGCACGACAAGGCAGGTGAGCTGGCGGGGAAGAGGAACGATCTGGAGGCTTATCTCGGTGGACTCGCCAAGAAGCCGTTCGTCATGCTCAAAGGTAATTACTCTGCCCCGACTGTCTTGCAGTTACCAAGTCTGTGTAGGGTCACTGTCTTATTCTTGAATCATGTTTGCAGAATTCTGTCAGAACTTTGAAGAGGAGACCAGTCGAGTGGAGCCAGGCTTGGACCCTGCTAACTCCCTTGTGAAGGACGAGGCTGCAATGAACGTGCTCCGTTTGGAGTCTCGTATTGCCAGCGTGGTTGACTATCTTGCTTGACTGAAGGTTGCGATGTCGCGGATCGACACGTCACTCTGGCCTGGGACGACGCTTCAGAACGACCTCGAGTCCCTGATGGCTCGACTTAATGAAGTCCCAGGTCGAGTGGCGGAATGGAAGAAATCTTCTGCTAGATGTGGCGCTGATGTCGCTCTGTCTCTGGTCCGCGTCCATTGCAAGGAGGCGCGAGAAGAAAAGCTGGCCGCCATCCAAGTTGCCAATACCAGGAAGCACAACTTTCAAGACTTCATGGAGACTTTCATTGCTGCTGCCACTCGTATTGCAGACGGGATCGACTTGGACGAGTTCGTCACCCCTTCCAGTCCTCCTCCTGAGGAATGAAAAGCTTTTATGCTTCACTTTAAATTTGCCTCGGAATGCCGAGTGGATTTGTAATCGTTAAACTCCGGCGAGCCGAGGGCTCGAGTACTTTGATCTGAGGTCTGGGACCTTTTAGGCTTTATCTGATCTTGATTTCTCGTTGAATATCTTCATGATTTGATTCGTCGAGTGGAACTTGATCTTGACTCAAAATAACCTTGTATTTGCGGTGCAACTCCGAAGGAGAAGGTAGCAGTCGACTTGCGCCTCGTCGTCCTTGCGGATTGGGTTATGTCCTGTACTTAGGCGAGCACTGGGCTGTAGCTAAGCCTCCGAGTTGGAGGTTTGCTCTCCACTTGGTAGGATTTTTAAACACTTAGGCGAGCGCTGGGCTGCAGCTAAGCCCCCGAGTGGGAGGTTTGCTCTCCACTCGGTAGGATTTTTAAACACTTAGGCGAGCCCTGGGCTGCAGCTAAGCCCCCGAGTGGGAGGTTTGCTCTCACTCGGTAGGATTTTTAAACACTTAGGCGAGCACTGGGCTGCAGCTAAGCCCCCGAGTAGGAGGTTTGTTCTCACTCGGTAGGATTTTTGGACACTTAGGCGAGCACTGGGCTGCAGCTAAGCCCCCGAGTGGGAGGATTGCTCTCCACTCGGTAGGATTTTTAAACACTTAGGCGAGCACTAGGCTGCAGCTAAGCCCCCGAGTGGGAGGTTTGCTCTCACTCGGTAGGATTTTTAAACACTTAGGCGAGCACTGGGCTGCAGCTAAGCCCCCGAGTAGGAGGTTTGTTCTCACTCGGTAGGATTTTTGGACACTTAGGCGAGCACTGGGCTGCAGCTAAGCCCCCGAGTGGGAGGATTGCTCTCCACTCGGTAGGATTTTTAAACACTTAGGCGAGCACTAGGCTGCAGCTAAGCCCCCGAGTGGGAGGTTTGCTCTCACTCGGTAGGATTTTTAAACACTTAGGCGAGCACTGGGCTGCAGCTAAGCCCCCGAGTGGGAGGTTTGCTCTCACTCGGTAGGATTTTTGGACACTTAGGCGAGCACTGGGCTGCAGCTAAGCCCCCGAGTGGGAGGTTTGCTCTCACTCGGTAGGATTTTTAAACACTTAGGCGAGCACTGGGCTGCAGCTAAGCCCCCGAGTGGGAGGTTTGCTCTCACTCGGTAGGATTTTTGGACACTTAGGCGAGCACTGGGCTGCAGCTAAGCCCCCGAGTGGGAGGTTTGCTCTCACTCGGTAGGATTTTTAAACACTTAGGCGAGCACTGGGCTGCAGCTAAGCCCCCGAGTGGGAGTTTTGCTCTCACTCGGTAGGATTTTTGGACACTTAGGCGAGTGCCTGACTGCAGCTAAGTCTCTAAGTGGGAGAACTTAGGCGAGTACTAGACTGCAGCTAAGCCCCCGAGTGGGAGGTTTGTTCTCCACTCGGTAGGATTTTTCAAACTTAGGCGAGTGCCTGACTACAGCTAAGTCTCTAAGTGGGAGAACTTAGGCGAGTACTGGACTGCAGCTAAGCCCCCGAGTGGGAGAATTGCTCTCCACTCGGTAGGATTTTTCAAACTCAGGTGAAACGGATTCGCAGCTAAGTCACCCACTGGGGGATTTCGTATGCAAACAAGAGTGACAGCAATTATTGGAACACTCTTGTCTTTGGTAAAAATAAACTGCAAATTTTTTTTCTTATTACATCTCGTCCAAGGGAGAACTCAAGTGTGAAAGGGGCGGAGCAGTTCCGCATTCCAAGCTCGTGGCTCGTTGATCTGGCGATCAACATTGTAGAGGTGATACGCTCCATTGTGGAGGACTCTGGTGACGATGAAGGGGCCTTCACAAGTAGGAGCAAGTTTGTGTGGTTTCTGTTGATCCACTCGGAGGACCAAATCTCCTTCTTGGAAGGCTCGGCTCTTCACATTTCAGGCATGGAATCGACGCAAGTCTTGCTGATAGATGGTCGATCTGATCATAGCCATTTCCCTCTCCTCCTCTAGGAGGTCGACTGCGTCTTGCCGGGCTTGCTCTGGTTCGTCTTCGTTATAAAGCTCGACTCTGGGGGCGTTGTGAAGTAGATCACTCAGAAGGACGGCTTCGGCTCCGTAAACCAGAAAGAATGGCGTTCTTCCAGTCGACCGGTTCGGGGTGGTCCTCAGTCCCCACAAAACTGACGGAAGCTCGTCGACCCAAGCGCTAGCTGCGTGCTTGAGATCACGCATCAGTCGAGGCTTCAGTCCTTTGAGGATCAGACCATTTGCTCTTTCAGCTTGTCCATTCGACTGGGGATGGGCGACCGATGCGTAGTCGACTCGTGTGCCTTGAGAGGCGCAAAAAGCTCTGAACTTGTCCGAATCAAAGTTTGACCCATTGTCAGTGATGATGCTATGCGGGACTCCATATCTGAATGTTAGCCCTCTGACGAAACTGATAGCAGTGCAAGCATCAAGATTCTTGATGGGCTTAGCTTCAATCCATTTGGTAAATTTGTCGACTGCCACAAGCACATGAGTGAAACCGCTCCTGCCTGTTCTTAGTGGACCAACCATGTCCAGTCCCCAGACAGCAAAGGGCCAGACGAGTGGAATGGTCTTCAGGGCTGATGCAGGCTTGTGTGACATGTTGGAGTAGAACTGGCAGCCTCCACACTTGTCGACTATCTCTTTTGCCATCTCATTTGCTCTTGGCCAGTAAAATCCCGCTCGGTATGCTTTAGCCACAATGGTCCGAGAGGACGCATGGTGACCACAGGTCCCCGAGTGGATATCATCAAGGATCATCTGACCTTCTTCTGGTGTTATGCACTTCTGACCGATTCCAGTCGCACTTTCTCTATACAACTGTCCTTTTATGACTGTGAAAGCTTTAGATCGACGGACGATCCGTCGAGCCTCTTCTTCGTCCTCTGGAAGTTCTTTCCTCAAGATATACGCGATGTATGGTATCGTCCAGTCGGGAGTGATTGCCAAGACCTCCATGACTAGGTCGACCACAGCAGGAATTTCGACTTCAGTCGGATCTGTGGCACTTTTCGGTTGCGGGGCTTCTTCTGTAAAAGGATCCTCCTGGACTGACGGCGAGCGGATGTGCTCCAAAAACACATTGCTGGGAATGGCTTCTCTCTTGGAGCCTATCTTTGCCAGATCATCAGCTGCTTGATTTTTCAGTTGGGGGATGTGATGAAGCTCTAGCCCCTCGAATTTCTTTTCTAGCTTTCTTACTGCGTTGAAGTAGCCAGTCATAGTTGGGCTTCTGACGTCCCACTCCTTCATCACCTGATTAACCACCAAATCTGAGTCGCCATAGACCATGAGGCGCCGGACGCCGAGTGAAATGGCCATGCGCAACCCATACAACAGTGCTTCATATTCTGCTTCATTATTGGAGGAACCGAAGTGAATCTGGAGAACATATCTGAGCTTATCTCCTCGGGGGGAGACCAAGACTACCCCAGCACCGGAACCATTCAGCATCTTAGATCCATCGAAGAACATGGTCCAGTGCTCCGAGTGAACTTGAGTCGGAAGCTGCTGTTCAATCCACTCGGCGACGAAATCTGCAATTGCTTGGGACTTGATAGCCTTCTTCGCTTCAAACTTGATATCAAGGGGAAGGAGTTCAATCGCCCACTTCGCCAATAGACCAGTTGCATCTCTGTTGTGTAGAATCTCTGGCAGTGGAGCGTCGCTGACGACTGTAATGGAATGGTCAGAGAAGTAGTGTGCAACCTTCTTCGTGGTCATGTAAATCCCATATACAAGCTTCTGGTAATGGGGATATCTTTGCTTCGAAGGAGTCAAAACTTCAGACACATAATATACTGGGCGCTGAACTCTGAAGGCCTTTCCTTCTTCTTCCCGCTCGACCGTGAGTACTCTACTGACAACTTGTCCCGTGGCCGCAATGTAAAGCAGCAGAGGCTCTTTACTGATTGGGGCAGCAAGCACCGGCTGGGTGGAGAGCAGAGCTTTGATCTCTACAAATGCTGCATCAGCTTCTGGAGTCCACTCGAACTTGTCAGACTTCTTCATCAGTCGGTAAAGAGGCAACGCCTTTTCACCGAGACGAGAAATGAATCGACTTAGACCGGCCAAGCAACCTGTAAGCTTCTGGACATCGTGTACACGCACAGGGCGCTTCATCCGGAGTATGGTGCCAACTTTCTCGGGATTTGCGTCGATTCCTCGTTCGGAAACGATAAAACCGAGTAACTTTCCACCTGGAACTCCGAATGTGCACTTTGATGGATTGAGCTTGATATCATATCTCCTGAGGTTAGCAAAGGTTTCGGCAAGGTCAGTCAGTAGGTCGGAACCTTTTCGTGACTTAACCACAATATCATCCATGTATGCTTCTATGTTCCGACTGATCTGAGTGATCAAACACTTCTGAATCATCCTCATGAACGTGGCTCCAGCATTCTTGAGGCCGAAGGGCATGGTGACATAACAGAAGCACCCGAATGGGGTGATGAAAGCCATTTTGATCTCGTCGGGTCCATATAGACGGATCTGATGGTACCCTGAATAAGCATCTAGAAAAGACAAACGCTCACACCCCGCGGTCGAGTCAACTACCTGGTCGATGCGGGGGAGAGGGAAATGATCTTTCGGGTAGGCCCAATTGATGTGTTTAAAGTCAATGCACATGCGAAGTGACTTGTCCTTCTTGGGGACCATGACAACATTGGCGAGCCACTCGGAGTGGTAAATCTCTCGGATGAACTCCGCTGCTAAGAGCCGAGCCACCTCCTCGCCAATAGCTTTCCTCTTCTGGACGGCGGACCGTCGAAGATGTTCTTTCACAGGGTTGAACTTCGGGTCGACTCGTAGACGGTGCTCAGCCAGCCCCCTGGGAACTCCAGGCATGTCAGAAGGCTTCCATGCGAAGATGTCCTAGTTCTCACGGAGGAACTGGATGAGCGCTTCTTCCTATTTGGAGTCGAGCGTCGTTGAGATGTGAGTCGGGGCGGCATTGGGGTCGGTCGAGTGAATGTGAACTGGCTTAGTTTCACCGGACGACTGAAAAGCTGATTCTGAAGCTGGCTTCTTGGCTCGCAGCAATTCACTCGGATCAGCAGTCTTCTGGTATTCTTGCAGTTCGACTACTGACATCTGAGCATCAGCGATCTTTGATCCTTTCTGAAAACACTCCTCTGCTTTCTTCCGATTGCCTGTAACGGTGATCACACCTTTGGGGCCGGGCATCTTCAACTTGAGATACACATAGCACGGTCGAGCCATGAAGCGTGCACAAGCTGGCCGGCCTAGAATAGCATGATAAGCACTTTGGAAGTCCACAACCTCAAATGTCAACTTTTCCTTGCGGTAATTCTTTGAATCACCGAAAACCACATCGAGAGCAATCTGGCCGAGTGACTCGGCTTTCTTTCCAGGAATGACTCCATGGAAACTCATGTTGCTGGCACTGAGCCTGGACATCGGAATGCCCATCCCTTTCAACGTTTCTGCATACAGTATGTTCAGGCCGCTGCCACCATCCATCAGGACTTTGGTCAGTCGAGTGCCTTCGACAATTGGATCGACCACCAGAGCTTGCCTCTCAGGGGTGGCAATGTGCGCAGGGTGATCGGACTGGTCGAACGTGATGGCAGTCTGAGACCACTTCAGGTAGCTGGGTGTTGCCGGGGCAACCATATTCACTTCACGGTTAATGACTTTCAGTCGACTTTTGCTTTCGACATCAGCAAAAATCATCAGGGTGGAATTGACTTGGGGGTACCCATCGTCACTGTCTTCCTTGTCCTCAACTCTGTCCGACTCTTTTTCCTTGTCCTTGGACTGTTTGCCTTGAAACTGCTGGATTAGGAGCCGGCACTGTCGAGTGGTATGCTTTGGGTAAATAAAATTACCCTCTTCATCTTTCTTGGTGTGGATGTGACATGGCAGATCCAAAACATCATTTCCATCTTGATCCTTGACTTTCTGGGGCTTCCAGGGGCCCTTGAAGTTTCCCTAGGTTAGGGCCAGGGCCTCCCCAGGGGCGGCTGGCTCGGCTTCCGCTTCTGTTTCCGACTGGAGTTCCCTCCGGTTTCTTGGGCGACTGCCTTGTGCTTGCCGCTCCGGAGTCGATCTTCGTCTTCACCATTAGCGTATTTGGTGGCAATCTCCATCATCCGACTCAGAGACATTTCTCTAGCTCGACCGAACTTCAGATTCAATTCTCTGTATTTAACGCCTTCCTTGAAGGCACAAACTGCTTGATGGTCTGGCACATTCTCAACCGTGTGATGCAATGTGATCCACCTCTGGATCTAATCCCTCAGTGTTTCATTCGGTTTCTGCACGCAGGACCACAACTCTGTAAGGCCTGCAGGTCGCTTGCAGGTTCCTTCAAAGGTTGTGACAAACACTCGGGAGAGGTCCTCCCAAGTGTAGATGCTACTGGGTGCCAACTGATTTAGCCACGCTCTGGCTGAGCCCTCTAACATGAGAGGCAAATGCTTCATGGCCACCTCGTCATTGCCACCGCCAATCTGTACAGCCACTCGGTAATCTTCGAGCCAAGTGTCAGGTTTGGATTCACCGGTGAACTTGCTGACTCCAGTCGCCAGCCTGAAGTTGGGAGGAATCACTGCGGCTCTGATGGCTCGACTGAAACACTCTGGCCCTGAAGCATGTACTCTGCTGCTGGCAGGCGCATCCCTGTCATGGCCTTCTTGGTTAGCTCTATTCCTGTCAACCAAACCTTGAACGAGGATGGATCTCGCATCAAAGCCTGGGTCCCTGGGGTCGACTGGAATCCTCTGCCCAACACTATGAGGGCGTCTATCATCTTGCCGTCGAGGCGCATACGACCCACTCCTCGGGGGAGGGGTTGGCACTCGACGTCGATCATCACGATCAAATCGGTGATCATACTGCTCATTCCTCCTGTACTGATCATGCCGGTCACCACGTCCCTCACGCCTCGGGGGCGATCTCGGGCTGTGAGCCGACTGGACTGTATCTGTTGCAACGGATCGACTGTGGATCCTATTCCGCGACTGAGAAACGGCGGAATTATGGTTTCCCGCCGCCCGGAGCAACGCTCTGATTTGCAACAAGCCCCTGCCAGCCTCCGACTGGGAGGGCTGAATCGATTCCGCTATACGGGCCGCGGCTGCCAAATTCTGAACTGGGGTTCGATATACCTGCGTAGGCGGGAAGAGCTAACGTCGACTGGACTCGGGAGCCCGCTGACGTGCTTGCTCGTCGAGTATTCGCTGGAGATTCTCCAGTCGAGTGCGCTCGGCCAAGTTAGCCAAGCGCGCGTCCTCCAAGGCCCGGGCCTCGGGGGTTTCTCCGACGATAGGAGTGTGGAGTGTCGTGGTTCTAACCCTGACAGTGATGTAGGCGGGTGAGTATGGAGAGGCGAGATCCTAGCTATTGGGAAGTTGTTACACGCGAGGTTTACGAGTTCAGGCCCTTCTCGGAGGAAGTAATAGCCCTACGTCTCGGAGCCCGGAGGCGGTCGACTGGATTATGCGTGTATAGATTACAGGGGTGCGAACCCTTCCTACTGAGGAGGGGGGTGGCTTATATAGAGTTCGCCGGCCCCCTCCTGCCCTCAGTAATGCAGGGTTTAAAGTACATTTAAGATTGGGCGTTACTGGTAACGCCTCTAATAAAGTGCTATAATGACCATGAAGACTCTTAACGGCTGACCGTTTGCCTATAGAGCGACTGCTGATCTCCTGGCGGTCGAGTGATAGCTTCTTGGTCGAGTGATAGCTTCTTGGTCGAGTGTCTTGAGCCCGTCGAGTGGGACGCCTTCAAGTCGATTGAAAGGTGATTTCTCCCAGGGGTGTCCTAGAGTAGGACTCTTGGGTCAGGCCCGTGTCCCTACCCTAGGTACATGTCTTCATCATTAGCCCCCGAATGGATCAAGGTTAGAGTGGGGAAAGAGTTGGAGATCTTTCCGACTGGTTCTTCGGGCTACGTGAGCGCCTCGTTTCGGGACAATCGTCACGGATGACGTTGCCAACCTTTTTCAGTCGCCTTGATCCATTCCAGGCCTTCCATCGAGTGAATTTCTTTGTTTGTGCCATACCGAGTGCCGGCGCGATCGGGGTCTTCTGTTTTTTAGCAAGTTGTTCTGCGGCCCGCGGATGTCGCGGGATTTGGATTTTGGGAAGCGCGCGGGACGGGAGCGGCCGCAGTAATCGGAAGCGATAAAGCGGAAGTTCCTCGATCTCTGCGTCGCCTTTTTCGCCATGTATGGCGTGCGCGTCTGTTGCGGGATTTGACTGGATGGCCTAGGCCTACCGGCCAGCCACTCGGGAGCGGCCCCTTATAAGTTGCCGGTTCGGGGTTTCTAAGCCGTGCGCTCTCTTCTGCTTCCTTCTTTCTTTCTTCCTCTCTTCCTTCGTCAGCCCTTCTGCGACCCTCGGCCGTACCCTAGCGCCGCGAGCCCGTGCGAGATCTCCCCGGCGACAATGGTGAAGGGCAAGACCACTGCTTTGGAGCGCGCGAAGAAGGCGGCGGCGGCGGGGAAGGGGAAGAAGTCTTCGCGAGGTGGATCTTCGTCCCGAACCACCCTGCCCAAGGGTTGGATTCAGGGTGATTGGATGCCATCGGTGCTCCGTCAGGAAGACCTCAACGACATGGTCGAGGGAGGAGCCATTCCCCACGAGGCCGCGCGTCTCCCGGGGAGGGAGATCGAGCCGCAACCCCGCGACGGTGAGTGCGTGCTCCTCGCCACCCACATCGACCGAGGGTTTTCTCTGCCTCCAGATCCGTTCTTCCGGAGTTTCTTGAATTTCTTCGGGGCGCAGCTCCATCACTTTACCCCCAATTCCATAGTCTACCTTGCCGCGTTCATTTCCATGTGCGAGGCTTTCCTGGGTTGCCGTCCGCATTGGGGGCTTTTCAAGCATATCTTCACTTGCCGCTCTCAGTCTGTGAAGAAGGCCAAGTCGAGTGACGAGAAGACGCAAGTTATCCAGTTGTGCGGGGGTCTGGCGATCCAGACGAGGGGGAAGACCTGTTTCCCCTCTATCACCTTCCAGGAGTCGGTCCGCGGCTGGCAGTCGACCTGGTTCTACTGCCAGGACCAGGCGACCCCAGGGCAGTCGACCGGTCTTCCTCCTTTTTCACTCGACCGAGCCGAGAAGCCTATCTCTCTGAAGGTCACGCCGGAGGAAAGCGCCCAGGTCAAGGTATTGGCGGGTCGAGTGGTTGAACTTGTCCGTGAGGGGGTGACTGGGATGGACCTGTTAGAGGTCTTTCTCCAGAGGCGCATCCAACCGCTCCAGGGGCGAGACCATCCGATGTGGTTGTATTCTGGCCTCGACAACACCACTCGGATCCACCCGGAGGAGGTCACCGATGAGATGCTGGAGGGGTGGTTGTCAAGCATCACAGGGAATAAAGACAACCCCCGAGGAGCCAGAAGGGTGATTCCACTCGACCACTCATATGAAGTGGATCAGGTATGTTTTTGTGTCGGATATCTGATCTTCTGTATTAGTCTTCTTTGTGTAAGTCGACTGACTTTCGTCCTGTCCGTTGTCTTCCAGGCTACCACTGAGATGTACTCGACGCCCAACGGAGCCCAAGGGCCGACCGAGGAAGGCGAGGGGAGCGGAGGCGAGAGCGGGGACGACCAGGTCGAGTGGGAGTCCGACGGTGAGGGAGAGGAGGGCGACGACATCTTCTCCAGTGAAGAGGAGGAGGAAGCTGAACCCTCCTGCCCGGAGGGACGATCCAAGCTCGCCCACGATCCAGCGCAGGAACGTGGCAAGGCGACCACTCCTGTCGGGCAGTCGTCGAAACGCCCTCGGACTTTTTCTCCTCCGCCGACCGGGAAGGCTCCCAAGCACCCACGAACGGCGCCATCTAAGCCGCCCAAGGCCTTGCCCAAGATGAAGATAGCTGTTCCCACCATTTCGGGGTAACGACAACACTTGCTTTCCTTTGTCGACTGTGGACGGATCCTTGGTCGATTCCCTGGGCCAACTGACTAATCTTTTCTGATTTGTAGTGGAGCAACTTCTGAGGTCTCTGCCAGGAACGATGACCAAGAGATGGAGGACGCTATCACCTCCAACCCTGGTATGATCACTGCCGTCCTTCTTACGAGTCGACTGAAGTGTTGGTCGATTGAATGTTGTCCTTGCAGCTCCTCCTCATGTTATCGACCTCCCGGACGACGACGACGACGCACCATTGAGGGTGAAGAGGAAGAAGAAGGTGTTGGCTAGCAAGACTCCGCAATCCACTCCCGCGCCTGAGGCTGCAGTTCGGGATGATGGCGAACCCACTCGGGCTTCCGTGACCTTCGCTGTTCCTTTGACGAGTGTGCAGCCTTCAGCGTCGACTGTAGATCCGTCTTCGCTTTTTGCTGCGTACCCCGTCCCTGAGGACCAAGCGGCTGCTGCGAAGGAGGCTGTACGCCAGGCTGGAGTCATGATGGAACAGGTAAAAGTGGCTCGGGAGGCTTGCCAGGCGGCTTACGACGCAAGCTCGGCTCTTCAGAGCAATGTCCAGGTCAGTCGACTTCAACACTTGGTCTGTTTTGGTATGTCCTTTGAAGATTCTCTTTCCCGAAGGTCTTTAAGTTTGTACACCCACTGGGTGTGTGTGTGTGTGTGTTTTTTTGATGAGTGGGGGCACGCTAAGTGCACCCACTGGGTGTAGTCCCCGAGACTACGGTCGGCTGCTGGCAGTCGGCTGTAGTCTTTAAATTGAGTCATAGTTGAATTTCTTCGCTCTGTCTGATCGGGCCATGTCGAATGGAACGGTATCCCGTCGACTGCGGGCAGTCGACGGCTTTCTCTCTCTTCTTTTTTTACTGGGTGTAGGCTTATTATCTCTTAGCTGCTCGGAAGCAACCTGTCTTTGACTCGACTTCGGGGGTCGGTCGGGTGGCCTTCGACTCGACTTCGGGGGTCGGTTGGGTGGGATAGGAACCGGTGGGGGCACGCTAAGTGCACCCACTGGGTGTAGTCCCCGAGACTATGGTGGACTGCTGGCAGTCGACCGTAGTCTTAGTGTTTACTGCCTTTGTTGCTTTTTCCTTTTTACTGAAATTGTAACTCCTCCTCTCTGGCTTCAGAAATCTTGTGACCTTGGAACCCACTTGGCTGACTTGGAGAAGCAGCAAATTCAAATGAAACTTCATCTGGAGCTGGCCAGGACAGAACTGCAGACAGTCAGAGATGGCGCCGCAGGTAAGACGCTTTTGTCAACTGGTTCGTATTTCTTCACTTTCTCCGACTCAATCATCGTTTTTGCAGAAACACTGAAAGAAGCTCTGGCGAAGAAGGATCAGGACTTGGCTGCTGCCCGCAAGGAGGCTGAAGACAAGACCGCTCTGGCCGCACAGAAGCTATCTTCGGTCGACCACTTAGAACAAGAAAATACCAAGCTCAAAACTGCTCTGAATGAAGCCAACAGGGAGTGTTCACGTTGGAAGTGGGAGAACCTCACTCTGAGCGAGAAGCTGGAAGGCATCGCTCGCGGGAGAAACGACTTGGAGAGCTACTTGGGGGACCTCGCGAAGAAGTTGTACCTTAAGCTTGAAGGTGCGCATTCAGTTCCGACTGGTTTTTGGGTCGACTCATTCTGCGAAAATTGTCTTATCCTTGAATCTTGTATGCAGAGTTTTGCCAGAATTTTGAAGAGGAGACCAGTCGAGTGGAGCCGAGCTTGGACCTTGTTAACTCTCTCGTGAAGGACGAGGCCGCAAGGAACGTGCTCCGTCTGGAGTCTCGTGTTGACGGCGTCGTGGATTACTTGGCTAGACTGAAGGTTGCCATGACGCGGATCGACCCAACGCTTTGGCCAGAATCTACGCTCCAGAATGATCTCGAGTCTCTGATGACTCGACTCAATGGAATCTCTGACCGAGTGCAGGAGTGGAAGAAGTCTTCAACTCGGTGTGGCGCTGACGTGGCTCTGTCCCTGGTCCGCGTCCACTGTAAGGAGGTGCGGGAGGAGAAGCTGGCCACCATCCAAGTCGCCAACACGAGGAAGCACAGTTTCCAGGACTTCATGGAGACATTCATTGCTGCTGCTACCCGCATCGCGGATGGGATTGACTTGGATGAATTTGTCGCTCCTGCCAGTCCTCCTCCTCCTGAGGAATGAAAAAACTTGCCTCAGGATGCCGAGTGTATTTTGTAATCCATCAAACTCTGCCTTAAATTCGCCTCGGAATGCCGAGTGGAAGTGTAACAGTTTAAACTCTGCCGAGCTATGGGCTCGAGTACTTTGATCTGAGGTCTCTCGGATCTTTTAGGCTTTATTTGAACTTGATTTGTCGTTCAATCTCTTTGTGGATGACCCGTCGAGTGGGAGGTTTGCTCTCCACTTGGTAGGATTTTTAAACATAGGAGAGTGCTGACCGCAGCTAAGTCTCTTCGTAGGAGAGCTTAGGCGAGTGCTGGACTGCAGCTAAGCCTCCGAGTGGGAGGTTTGCTCTCCACTCGGTAGGATTTTTTAAACTTAGGTGAGTGCTGACCGCAGCTAAGTCTCTTCGTAGGAGAGCTTAGGCGAGTGCTGGACTGCAGCTAAGCCTCCGAGTGGGAGGTTTGCTCTCCACTCGGTAGGATTTTTTAAATTTAGGCGAGTGCTGACCGCAGCTAAGTCTCTTCGTAGGAGAGCTTAGGCGAGTGCTGGACTGCAGCTAAGCCTCCGAGTGGGAGGTTTGCTCTCCACTCGGTAGGATTTTTTAAACTTAAGCGAGTGCTGACCGCAGCTAAGTCTCTGCGTAGGAGAACTTAGGCGAGTACTGAACTGCAGCTAAGCCCCCGAGTGGGAGGTTTGCTCTCCACTCGGTAGGATTTTTTAAACTTAGGCGAGTGCTGACCGCAGCTAAGTCTCTTCGTAGGAGAGCTTAGGCAAGTGCTGAACTGCAGCTAAGCCCCCGAGTGGGAGGTTTGCTCTCCACTCGGTAGGATTTTTTAAACTTAGGCGAGTGCTGACCGCAGCTAAGTCTCTTCGTAGGAGAGCTTAGGCAAGTGCTGAACTGCAGCTAAGCCCCCGAATGGGAGGTTTGCTCTCCACTCGGTAGGATTTTTTAAACTTAGGCGAGTGCTGACCGCAGCTAAGTCTCTTCGTAGGAGAGCTTAGGCAAGTGCTGAACTGCGGCTAAGCCCCCGAGTGGGAGGTTTGCTCTCCACTCGGTAGGATTTTTTAAACTTAGGCGAGTGCTGACCGCAGCTAAGTCTTTTCGTAGGAGAGCTTAGGCGAGTGCTGGACTGCAGCTAAGCCCCCGAATGGGAGGTTTGCTCTCCACTTGGTAGGATTTTTTAAACTTAGGCGAGTGCTGACCGCAGCTAAGTCTCTTCGTAGGAGAGCTTAGGCGAGTGCTGGACTGCAGCTAAGCCCCCGAGTGGGAGGTTTGCTCTCCATTCGGTAGGATTTTTTAAACTTAGGCGAGTGCTGACCGCAGCTAAGTCTCTTCGTAGGAGAGCTTAGGCGAGTGCTGGACTGCAGCTAAGCCTCCGAGTGGGAGGTTTGCTCTCCACTCGGTAGGATTTTTTAAACTTAGGCGAGTGCTGACCGCAGCTAAGTCTCTTCATAGGAGAGCTTAGGCGAGTGCTGGACTGCAGCTAAGCTCCCGAGTGGGAGGTTTGCTCTCCACTCGGTAGGATTTTTTAAACTTAGGTGAAACGGGTTCGCGGCTAAGTCGCCCACTGGGGGTTCTCGTATGTAAACAGAAGTGATAGCAATCATTGGAACACTCTTGACTTTGATAAAAAGGTACTGCGGGAGTTTCTCTTATTACATCTTTATGGGAAGGAACTTAAGTGTAAAAGGGGCGGAGTAGTTCCGCATTCCAAGCTCGCGGCTCATCGATTTGGCGATCAACATTGTAGAGATGATACGCTCCGTTGTGGAGGACTCTGGTGATGATGAAGGGGCCTTCCCAAGTAGGAGCAAGCTTGTGTGGTTTCTGTTGATCCACTCGGAGGACCAAATCTCCTTCTTGGAAAGCTCGACCCTTCACATGCCGGGCGTGGAATCGACACAAGTCTTGCTGATAAATGGTCGATCTGATCATGGCCATCTCCCTCTCTTCTTCGAGGAGGTCGACTGCGTCTTGCCGGGCCTGTTCTGCTTCGTCTTCGGTGTAAAGCTCGACTCGGGGTGCGTTGTGAAGAAGATCACTTGGCAGAACCGCTTCGGCTCCATAAACCAGAAAGAATGGAGTTCTTCCAGTCGACCGGTTGGGGGTGGTCCTCAATCCCCACAGGACTGATGGAAGCTCGTCGACCCAAGCACCTGCCGCGTTCTTGAGATCACGCATCAGCCAAGGTTTCAGTCCTTTAAGAATCAGACCATTTGCTCTCTCAGCTTGCCCATTCGACTGAGGATGCGCGACCGACGCATAGTCGACTCGTGTGCCTTGAGCGGCGCAAAAAGCTCTGAACTGGTCCGAATCGAAGTTTGACCCATTGTCGGTGATGATGCTATGAGGGACTCCATATCTGAATGTTAGTCCTTTGACGAAACTGATAGTAGTGCCAGCATCGATGTTCTTGATAGGCTTGGCTTCGATCCATTTGGTGACCTTGTCGACTGCCACAAGCACATGCGTGAACCCACTCCTGCCTGTTCTCAGTGGACCGACCATGTCTAGTCCCCAGACAGCGAATGGCCAGACGAGAGGAATGGTCTTCAGGGCCGATGCAGGCTTCTGTGACATGTTGGAGTAGAACTGGCATCCTCCGCACTTGTCGACTATCTCTTTTGCCATCTCATTTGCTCTAGGCCAGAAGAATCCCGCTCGGTATGCTTTAGCCACAATGGTCCGAGAGGACGCATGGTGGCCGCAGGTTCCCGAGTGGATATCATCAAGGATTATCCGACCTTCTTCTGGTGTAATGCACTTCTGACCGATTCCAGTCGCGCTTTCTCTATACAACTGCCCCTTTATGACTGTGAAGGCCTTAGATCGGCGGACGATCTGTCGAGCCTCTCCCTCGTCTTCTGGGAGTTCTTTCCTTAGGATATACGCGATGTATGGTATCGTCCAGTCAGGAGTGACGGCCAAGACTTCCATGATCAAGTCGACCACAGCAGGAACTTCGACTTCAGTCGGATCTGTGGCACTTTTCGGTTGTGGGGCTTCTTCTGTGAAAGGATCTTCCTGGACTGATGGCGAGCGGATGTGCT
This sequence comes from Triticum urartu, assembly GCF_003073215.2. Taxonomy (NCBI): domain Eukaryota; kingdom Viridiplantae; phylum Streptophyta; class Magnoliopsida; order Poales; family Poaceae; genus Triticum; species Triticum urartu. The sequence continues at coordinate 72,437,283 of NC_053025.1, forward strand.
CCAAAAACACATTGCTGGGAATGGCTTCTCGCTTGGAGCCTATCTTTGCCAGGTCATCAGCTGCTTGGTTTTTAAGTCGGGGGATGTGATGAAGCTCTAACCCCTCGAATTTCTTTTCTAGCTTTCTCACTGCATTGCAATAACCAGTCATAGCTGGACTTCTGACGTCCCACTCCTTCATCACCTGATTAACCACCAAATCTGAGTCGCCATTGACCATGAGGCGACGGACGCCGAGTGAAATGGCCATGCGCAACCCATACAAAAGTGCTTCATACTCTGCTTCATTGTTGGAGGAATCGAAGTGAATCTGGAGAACATATCTGAGCTTATCTCCTCGGGGGGAGACTAGAACTACCCCAGCACCAGAACCATTCAGCATCTTAGACCCGTCGAAAAACATGGTCCAATGCTCCGAGTGAACTTGAGTCGGAAGTTGCTGTTCAATCCACTCGGCGATGAAATCTGCGATTGCTTGGGACTTGATAGCCTTCTTTGCTTCAAACTTGATATCTAGGGGAAGGAGTTCAATCGCCCACTTGGCCACTCGACCAGTTGCATCTCTGTTATGCAGAATCTCTGATAGTGGGGCGTCGCTGACGACTGTAATGGAATGGTCAGAGAAGTAGTGTGCAACCTTCTTCGTGGTCATGTAAATCCCATATACAAGCTTCTGATAGTGAGGGTATCTTTGTTTTGAAGGGGTCAAAACTTCAGACAGATAATAGACTGGGCGCTGAACTCTGAAGGTCTTTCCTTCTTCTTCCCGCTCGACCGTGAGTACTGTACTGACAACTTGTCCTGTGGCCGCAATGTACAACAGCAGAGGCTCTTTGCTGATTGGGGCAGCAAGCACCGGCTGGGTGGAGAGCAGAGCTTTGAGTTCTGCAAACGCTGCGTCAGCTTCTGGAGTCCACTCGTACTTGTCAGACTACTTCATCAGTCGGTAGAGAGGCAATGCCTTCTCACCGAGACGAGAAATGAATCGACTTAAAGCGGCCAGGCAGCCTGTAAGCTTTTGGACATCGTGCACGCGTACAGGACGCTTCATCCGGAGTATGGTGCCAATCTTCTCAGGATTGGCATCGATCCCTCGTTCGGAAACGAGAAAACCGAGTAACTTTCCGCCTGGAACTCCAAATGTGCATTTTGATAGATTGAGCTTGATATCATACCTCCTGAGGTTGGCAAAAGTTTCGGCAAGGTCAGCTCGCAGGTCGGAACCTTTCCGTGACTTGACCACAATATCATCCATGTATGCCTCCACATTCCGACTGATTTGAGTGAGTAAACACTTCTGGATCATTCTCATGAACGTGGCTCCGGCGTTCTTGAGGCCGAACGGCATGGTGACATAACAGAAGCATCCGAATGGGGTGATGAAAGCTGTTTTGATTTCGTCGGGTCCATACAGACGGATCTGATGGTACCCGGAATAAGCATCTAGAAAAGACAACCTTTCGCACCCCGCAGTTGAGTCGACTATTTGGTCGATGCGAGGGAGAGGAAAATGATCCTTTGGGCAGGCCCGATTGATATGTTTGAAATCAATGCACATGCGAAGTGACTTGTCCTTCTTGGGGACCATGACGACATTGGAGAGCCACTCGGAGTGGTAAATTTCTCGGATGAACTCTGCTGCTAAGAGCCGAGCCACCTCCTCGCCAATGGCTTGCTTCTTCTGGACGGTGGACCGCCGAAGATGTTCCTTCACAGGCTTGAATTTTGGGTCGACCCGTAGACGGTGCTCAGCTAGCCCCCTGGGAACTCCAGGCATGTCGGAGGGTTTCCATGCGAAGATGTCCCAGTTCTCACGGAGGAGCTGGATGAACGCTTCCTCCTATTTGGAGTCAAGCTTCATTGAGATGTGAGTCGGGGCAGCATCAGGGTCGGTCGGGTGAATGTCGATTGTCTTCGTTTCACCGGACGACTGAAAAGCTGATTCTGAAGCAGGCTTCTTGGCTCGTAGCAACTCGCTTGGGTCGGCAGTCTTTTGGTACTCTTGCAACTCGACCACTGCCATCTGAGCATCTGCAATCTTTGAGCCCTTCTGAAAGCACTCTTCCGCCTTTTTCCGATTGCCCGTGATAGTGATCACACCTTTGGGGCCAGGCATCTTCAGTTTGAGGTACACGTAACATGGCCGGGCCATGAAGCGTGCGTAAGCTGGCCTGCCCAAAATGGCGTGATAAGCACTTTGGAAGTCCACGACCTCGAATGTCAACTTTTCCTTGCGGTAATTCTTTGAATCACCAAAAACCACATCAAGAGCGATCTGGCAGAGTGATTGGGCTTTCTTTCCCGGAATGACTCCATGGAAACTCATGTTACTGGTGCTGAGTCTGGACATCGGAATGCCCATTCCTTTCAATGTTTTAGCATATAGTATGTTGAGGCCACTACCCCCATCCATCAGGACTTTAGTCAGTCGAGTGCCTTCAACAATTGGGTCGACCACCAAAGCTTGCCTCCCAGGGGTGGCAATGTGCGTCGGGTGATCAGACTGGTCGAATGTGATGGCAGTCTGGGACCACTTCAGGTAACTGGGTGTTGTCGGGGCAACCATGTTCACCTCTCGGTTAATGACTTTCAGTCGACTTTTGCTTTCGACATCGGCAAAAATCATCAGGGTGGAATTGACTTGGGGGTATCCATCGTCACTGTCTTCCTTATCCTCGATTCTGTCTGACTCTTTTTCCTTGTCGTTGGATTGTTTTCCTTGGAACTGCTGGATCAGGAGCCGGCACTGTCGAGTGGTATGCTTTGGGTAAATGAAATTGCCCTCTTCATCCTTCTTGGTGTGGATGTGACATGGCAGATCCAAAACATCGTTTCCATCTTGATCCTTGACTTTTTTGGGCTTCCAGGTGCCCTTGGGTTTTCCCTTGAAGTTTCCCTGGGCTACGGCTAGGGCCTCCCCAGGAGCGGCTGGCTCGGCCTTCCGCTTCTGCTTCCGACTGGAATTGCCTCCAGTTTCCTGGGCGACTGCTTTCTGCTTGCCACTCCGGAGTCGATCTTCGTCTTCTCCGTTAGCATACTTGGTGGCAATCTCCATCATCCGATTCAGAGACATCTCTCCAGTTCGACTGAACTTCAGATTCAACTCTCTGTATTTAACACCTTCCTTGAAGGCACAAACCGCTTGATGGTCCGGCACGTTCTCAACCGAGTGATGCAGTGTGATCCACCTCTGGATGTATTCCCTCAGAGTTTCATTCGGCTTTTGCACGCAAGACCGCAGCTCGGTTAGGCCTGCAGGTCGCTTACATGTTCCTTCAAAGGTTGTGACAAACACTCGGGAGAGGTCCTCCCAAGTGTAAATGCTGCTGGGTGCCAACTGATTTAGCCATGCTCTGGCCGAGCCCTCTAACATGAGAGGCAAATGCTTCATGGCCACCTCGTCATTGCCGCCACTAATCTGTACAGCCACTCGGTAATCTTCGAGCCAGGTGTCAGGCTTAGATTCCCCGGTGAACTTGCTGATTCCAGTTGCCAACCTGAAATTGGGAGGTATCACTGCGGCTCTGATGGCTCGACTGAAACACTCTGGCCCGGAAGCACGTACTCTGCTGCTGGCAGGCACATCTCTGTTGTGGCCTTCTCGATGAGCTCTATTCCTGTCAACCAAACCTTGAACGAGGATGGATCTCGCATCAAAGCCTGGTCGACTGGAATCCTCTGTCCAACACTATGAGGGCGTCTGTAATCTTGCCGTCGAGGCGCATACGACCCACTCCTCGGGGGAGGGGTTGGCACTCGACGTCGATCATCGCGGTCGAATCGGTGATCATACTGCTCATTTCTCCTGTATTGATCATGTTGGCCACTACGTCCCTCACGCCTCGGGGGCGATCTCGGGCTGTGAGCTGACTCAACTGTATCTGTTGCGATTGACCGACCGTGGATCCTATTCCGCGACTGAGAGACAGCGGAATTCTGGTCTCCCGCCGCCCGGAGCAATGCTCTGATCTGTAACAAGCCCCTGCCTGCCTCCGACTGGGAGGGCTGAATCGATTCTGCTATACGGGCCACGGCGGCCAGATTCTGAACTGGGGTTCGATATACCTGCGTCGGTGGGAAGAGCTGGCGTCGACTAGACTCGGGAGCCCGCTGACGCGCTCGCTCGTCGAGTGCTCGCTGGAGATTCTCCAGTCGAGTGCGCTCGACCAAGTTGGCCAAACGCGCCTCCTCCAAGGCCCGGGCCTCGGGGCTCTCTCCGATGATAGGAGTGCGGAGCGCGTCCATGTTCCGGCGGCGAGGCTCCTCTCGCTGCAATGACGTGAGAGGTTCGGGGAGATATTCGTCGTGGGGATGCGATGGATCGCCACCACCCGCGCCTCCGTCAGTGCGAGGGAAACCAGGGGGACTGTGTGTCCCATCGACCGCCAGAACCTCAGCCGCTGGATCGCTGCTGTCGCACTCGGATGCGGTCTCCACGGAGCCAGTCGACAGATCGAACAGGCCGTAGAGGGATTCGACGGGCTCGATGGCCGCGACTTGCGGGGCTGCCGATTGGCGGGCCACGGCGTGCCTCACCCACCGCTGAAGTCTTGACCGACCGGAGCGGTTGCGCTGGTGGGAGACAGGGCGGGGAGACGATATGGGGGCCGACCCATATTGGGTCGATGGTTGCCGCGGGAGGACGCCGCGAACGCATGCGCGGAAATGCGTCGCACCGTGGGCGGGGAGCGCGTCGATGTCGAGCGGTGTCTCCTGAAGCCAGGCGGAGTCGTCGACGATGAAGGTAAGCATGCCGAGACGGATCTCGGAGCTCCCCACCAAAACTCCGCAAGAAACCATGATCAAAGGGATCGGAAAAGATCACAACTTCTCCAACTAAGCGCTAAGATTCTTGCCCCACGGTGGGCGCCAACTGTCGTGGTTCTAACCCTGACAGTGATGTAGGGGGGTGAGTATGGAGAGGCGAGATCCTAGCTATTGGGAAGTTGTTACACGCGAGGTTTACAAGTTCAGGCCCTTCTCGGAGGAAGTAATAGCCCTACGTCTCGGAGCCCGGAGGCGGTCGACTGGATTATGCGTGTATAGATTACAGGGGTGCGAACCCTTCCTACTGAGGAGGGGGTGGCTTATATAGAGTTCGCTGGCCCCCTCCTGCCCTCAGTAATGCAGGGTTTAAAGTACATTTAAGATTGGGCGTTACTGGTAACGCCTCTAATAAAGTGCTATAATGACCATGAAGACTACTTAACGGCTGACCGTTTGCCTATAGAGCGACTGCTGATCTCCTGGCGGTCGAGTGATAGCTTCTTGGTCGAGTGATAGCTTCTTGGTCGAGTGTCTTGAGCCCGTCGAGTGGGATGCCTTCAAGTCGATTGAAAGGTGATTTCTCCCAGGGGTATCCTAGAGTAGGACTCTTGGGTCAGGCCCGTGTCCGTACCCTAGGTACATGTCTTCATCATGGAGTGCATCCATGTTCCGGCGGCGAAGCTCCTCTCGCTGCACTGACGTGAGAGGTTCGGGGAGATATTCATCGTGGGGATGCGACGGGTCGCCTCCACCCGCGCCTCCATCGGTGCGAGGGAAACCGGGAGGACTGTGTGTTCCATCGACCGCCAGAACCTCAGCCGCCGGGTCGCTGCTGTTGCACTCGGATGCGGTCCCCGCGGAGCCAGTCGACAGGTCGAACAGGTCGTAGAGGGATTCGTCGGGCTCGATTGCCGCAACTTGCGGGGCTGCCGACTGGCGGGCCACGGCATGCCTCACCCACCTCTGAAGTCTCGACCGGCCGGAGCGCTTGCGCCGGTGGGAGACAGGGCGGGAAGATGACACGGGAGCCGACCGATACTGGGTCGATGGCTGCCGCAGGAGGACGCCACGAACACATGCGCGGAAGTGCGTCGCGCCGCGGACGGGGAGGGCATCGATGTCGAGTGGGGCCTCCTGAAGCCAAGCGGAGTTGTCCGTGATGAACGTGAGTGCGCCGAGACGGATCTCACGGCCCTCCACCAAATCTCCGCACGAAAACATGATCAAAGGGATCAGAAAAATCGCAACTTCTCCAACTAGGCGCTGAGACTGCTGCCCCACGGTGGGCGCCAACTGTCGTGGTTCTAACTCTAACAGTGAGGTAGGGGGGGTGTGTATAGAGAGGCTAGATCTTAGCTATGGAGGTGTTGTAAGCACACGAGGATTACGAGTTCAGGCCCTTCTCAGAGGAAGTAACAGCCCTACGTCTCGGTGCCCGGAGGCGGTCGATTGAATTATGCGTGTGTGGATAACAGGGGTGCGAACCCTTCATACTGAGGAGGGGGTGGCTTATATAGAGTTTGCCGGCCCTCTCCTGCCCTCAGTGATGCAGGGTTTAAGGTACATTTAAGGTTGGGCGTTACTGGTAACGCCCCTAATAAAGTGCTATAATGACCATAAAGACTACTTAATAGCCGACCGTTTGCCTGCGGAATGACTTTAGGTCTCCTGGCAGTCGAGTGGTTGGCTTCATGGTCGAGTGATAGCTTCTTGGTCGAGTGTCTTGAACCCGTCGAGTGGGATACCTTCAAGTCGATTGAAAGGTGACTTCTTCTAGGGATGTCCTCGGGTAGGGCTCTTTGGACAGGTCCATGCCCCTACCCTAGGTACATAGCTTCATCAGCCGCCGCCGTCGCCGGACCCGCCGCCGACTCGCCGGAGTTGCACGCCGCCCAAGGTTCGCCGCCGCCTCGACTTCCGTGCCATTTAAAAAAAATTCTGTTCGTCGTTTTCTTTTTCGTCGGATTTTTCCGCGGTTATTTTCTGATCGTGATTTCTGATCCGATTTTCGTTTTAGTATAACTTTTCGCTCGTTTATCGGAATCAGGCGATTCAAGTGCCTGGAGTTTCGTCTCGAAACCCTCTTTTCGAATAACCAACTTAAACAAGTTTTGCTACTGTAAAATTTGACTTAGATCCAGATTACTAGAACGAAGTTGTTTTCTTTCGCCGTTTGATTTCTTTTGCTTCGTTCGATTTGATTCTTTTTGCAAACCGGGTTCTTAAGTTGAACTTTCTGGTTAGATCTTCTATTTGATTTTTACCTGTGCATTAGATGAGTACTTATTGTATGCTTGTTGTTTGTCTGCGATAGAATACCCGTAGTGCGCCGCCTGTTACTTCGAATCTCTATGTTTCGCGGATCATCAGCAAGGCAAGTAACACTTTGATCATACCTTTTTCTACAACCCAGTTTTATTGCATTAAATCAATCCTCACACATTGCATGATTAGGATCTAATTAAATTGTAGGATGGGAAGTAGATGAGCTAGTACCTATTACCTGTTTAGTATCAAACCTTTGGGAGTTACTTCTACGTTTGCTTATTATGCCATGCTATGCTAGTAGACGTGGATTGGGTGAGTGATATCCATGACAGATGTGAGATTGTTAATTAATGGTTTATCTAAGGTGGCAACCTAAACACACATCTGGGTGGATTGAGGCACCTGGGTATTCCAGGACTTGCCTGTTTTTCTTTGGACCGCCACCCAGGCTCAAAGGGATCATGAGATTATTCATACTAGAAACTTCCGTGTGCAGCCACAAGCCATTATGGGCTCTGGCATAGTTGACTAAGTTGTGCGAACTCTTACAGTGGTAGACTAGCAGATGTAGGGGATGTAGGTGGTACGGTCTACCCGATCGTAAGGTGCTAGCGCTTCTGAAAGACTATGTCTCGGTCATCCGTTTCTCAAACACCATGTAGTGCGAGAAAATTCAACGGAGGCGATCGAGTCTTGTGGGGAAAACTGCGCAAACCTCTGCAGAGTGTAACAAACTAATCATGGTTAGCCATGTCCCCGGTTATGGACATCTTGAGTATCTAGTACCTGGATTATCATGTGAATCTCAACATGTTACTCTAAAGTTAATTTTGTTGGGTTAAATGATGTTATTTTAATTGGGATTGAGAATGCTGTCAACCATTCTCAATGTTTAACAACCGCCATGATAGTAATTAAATTTATTCCTTTGAAGTAGGGAAAAATTGGCTTTACGCAAAAACTGTAACCATAGAGCTTTCCACCAGCCAGATATGCATATAGTATAGCTGTTGCATTCCTTTACTCTCTATGTGTTACCTTGCCAGCATATTCCATGTGCTGACCCGTTTTCGGGCTGCAACGTTAATGTTGCAGACTTTTCAGACGATGATTAAGGAGTTTTTAGGTCGTGGTTCTATACTTAGTGATGCCGTTGGAGTTGATCGACTCACTTATCTTCCAACCTTCCGCTGTTATCGTTATTAGATGGCCTTAAGCCATATTTATTGTAATAAGTTCTCTTTTGAGACACTCGATGTAATAAGTGTGTGATTGCTACTCTGCTATAAATCCTCCGAGTACTTGTGGTGTCAGCATTACTGATCCAGGGATGACACCGGAGCACAGAGATCAGACTGTTTGAGGTCTGGTCGCTACAGATGTGCATAAATATCTTCTCTATATTGAAAATGGGGAAAAGGAATACAAAAAGGCAAGGTATAATAGTTAGTACCATCTTGTAAACCTCAGTGCTTCCCATTGTTTCCCTGCAACACATATAAGGTAGTTAGTCATCAGGTTAAGTAAGGGTTCACATGCTATCAGTAAAATATGTTGATGGTAAATAAGCACATTGCAGATTCATTAGATTAATTCAAGCCACATGGAAAACCCATTTATCCAAACCAAGCATGATTAAGAACTAGGAAATATAGCACTTCTATATGTTTCTCATGTATTAAGTGCAGCCAAATTCGATTTATTCCTCACATGGTATACAATAACAGAATGCAGCCACAACGAACATCGCATTGCAGAATTGAACCAAGCAGTTAACTAAACACCACAACAAATGAACCAAACATTAACTGAGCACCACATTGCACAATATAACATACTCCTAATAGAAGATCAGACAGTTAACCAAACCAAGCATGCTTAACAACTTGGCAATATAGCAATTGTATTTGTCTCTCATGTATTTAGTATAGCCAAATTCGACTTATTCCTCACATGGTATACAATAACAGAATGCAGCCACAACAATTGAGCATCGCATTGTAGAATTGAACCAAGCAGTTAACTAAACACCACAACAAGTGAACCAAGCCACAACAAATGAACCAAGCAGTTAACTAAACACCAATTGAACAATATAACATACTCCTAATAGAAGATCAGACAGTTAACCAAACCAAGCATGCTTAACAACTTGGAAATATTGCACCCTAAAGAATTGAACATCACATTTGTAGAATTGAACCAGGCAGTTAATTGAACACCACATTGCATGACATATAGAACATATACGCTGCACCCTGAAGAATTGAACATCACATTTGCAGAATAGAACCAAGCAGTTAATTGAACACCACATTGCATGTCATATAGAACATATACACTATAGCAGAAGATTGCATGGTAAAAGTAGATAGCACAATTCACTAGAATTTGTTAAGGAAAGGTAGTAGCGAGCAACCGAACATGGGTCCTTATAGTGAGCTAATAGGACAAGCTACTCCTCATTGTCGGAGATATCGATGGCGATTGGCTCCTTGGACATGGAATAGGGCGAGGCCTCCGCATTGTGGGTGCCCTCATTGTAGTGGTGAGTTGCCTGAGCCGCTCCGGGCATCAACCTGCTAGCTCTCAAGATGAGGTAAGCACATGCACGCTGAGAAAACACCTCGTAGTCTTTGTCAAAGGCACTGACGGTGGCCTCAAGAAAACACCACGAATTGTTGTTTAAAGTAGCCAACTATGTCGCGGCGTCGGCGCGTGAGGCGTCAATGGTGGCTTCGACGGCGAGCTGCTCCTCCAAGATCTGGGGTCGGCACGAATGGCAACCATCGCGACCTCATCCGCGCGTACGATCGTGATTTGCTTCTCCGCTGCCAAATTCTCCTTGAGGTCCTGGCTATACTATGTGCACCATGGCTTAGGCCGGCGCTTATTTGGTGGAGGGGTCGGTGATTTGGGTGGAAGGTGCCGCGCTCACGCCGGCGGTTGAGGCATGTGGGATGTGGAAGGAGGAGGATGGGGTCGGGTGTGGATTACCTGCCTGGATAGGCGAGGCCGAGCAGCGTGAAGGAGGGTCGCCGGCGAGGAGGCGGAGGCACTGCAAGCAAGGAGTGAAGGTTTCAACTCGGAAAGGAAGGCGGGAAGAGGGGAAATGTGGCTTTTGGTAAGAGGGAGGTGGCGGGGAGGTAGATATTTACGCGGAAGCCAAAAATTTGGAATCGCTTCAGACAAAAACTGGCGCGCAAAGTGCCATCAAACACGGTGCGTAGATATTTTGTGCTGCATCTCACACGGTTGGTTATAATAAACTGTGTGGGATCTACTTGATTCTTGGTCTTGATTTGAATTACATAATGGGGTCACAGCAGCCATGGACGGTGTTTGAATTGCTAGACCTTTTATCTGCAGTGATCATAAAAGAATTGGAATTATTCTGGGTTCTTTTGGACATTTTTATGCATTAAGTGAGTTTTCAATGCATTTATGTGCATAATTCAAATTTGAACTACATGCACATGCTCCAGTGCATATGAATTCATTGAAAAATAAAATCTTTGTCCTTGGTTGCATGCTTAGGTCCCATGCAAGAAATGGGAATGAATTTCAAACACCATGGTACCATTGATTGCCGGCAAAACATTGAGATGCCTGGTTTCTAAATTCTAGTAAATACAAAACTCATCTAAAATTCATGAAACTTGGCATGCTATCATGGAGCGGCATCAACATGTCGTGGTACAAATTTTGTCTCATTTGGGGCAGGTTTGGGTATATGCTTCTCACAAACCGGAGCTTCTCACAACAAGCATGATGGTTTTCGGTAGGGAAAGTCCCACCTTTGGGGACGAAACGATATCTATTGCCTCTTATTGCTTTCAAGTATTTTTCTCGTGTCAACATAGAACAACAGGAGTGTTGTGTGAATTTTTGTGATTTTTCGGGGTTCGTTTGGACATTTTATGCATTAAGTGAGTTTTCAATGCATTTATGTGCATAATTCAAATTTGAACTACATGTGCATGCTCCAGTGCATATAAATTGGTTGAAAAATCAAATATTTGACCTTGGGTGCATGCTTAAGTCCCATGCAAGCAATGATAATGAATTTCAAACACCATGGCACCATTGATTGCCGCCAAAACATTGAGATGCCTAGTTTTTAAATTCTAGTAAATCCAAAACTCGTCTGAAATTCATGAAACTTGGCATGCTATCATGGAGCGGCATCCACATGCTGTGGTACAAATTTTGTCCCATTTGGGGCAGGTTTGGGTATATGCTTCTCACAAACCGGAGCTTCTCACAACAAGCATGATGGTTTTCGATAGGGAATGTCCCACCTTTGGGGGCGAAACGATATCCATTGCTTCTTATTTCTTTCAAGTTTTTCTCTCATGTCAATATAGAACAACAGGAGTGTTGTATGAATTTTTGTGATTTTTCGAGGTTCGTTTGGACATTTTTATGCATTATCTGAGTTTCTAATGCATTTATGTGCATAATTCAAAGTTGAACTACATGTGCATGCTCCAGTGCATATAAATTGGTTGAAAAATCAAATCTGTGTCCTTGGGTGCATGCTTAGGTCCCATGCAAGAAATTGGAATGAATTTCAAATACTAGGGCACTGTTGATTGCCCGCAAAACATTGAGATGCCTAGTTTTTAAATTCTAGTAAATCCAAAACTTGTTTGAAATTCATGAAACTTGGCATGCTATCATGGAGCAGCATCAACATGCCGTGGTACAAATTTTGTCCCATTTGGGGTAGGTTTGGGTATATGCTTCTCACAAACCGGAGCTTCTCACAGCAAGCGTGATGGTTTTCGGTAGGGAACGTCCCACCTTTGGGGACGAAACGATATCCATTGCCTCTTATTGCTTTCAAGTTTTTTTCTCATGTCAACATAGAACAACAGGAGTGTTGTGTGAATTTTTGTGATTTTTCGGGGTTCGTTTGGACATTTTTATGCATTAACTGAGTTTTCAATGCATTTATGTGCATAATTCAAATTTGCACTACATGCGCATGCTCCAGTGCATATAAATTGGTTGAAAAATCAAATCTATGTCCTTGGGTGCATGCTTAGGTCCCATGCAAGAAATGGGAATGAATTTCAAACACCAGGGCACCGTTGATTGCCGGCAAAACATTGAGATGCCTGTTTTTTAAATTCTAGTAAATCCAAAACTCATCTGAAATTCATGAAACTTGGCATGCTATCATGGAGCGGCATCAACATGTCGTGGTACAAATTTTGTCCCATTTGGGGCAGGTTTGGGTATATGCTTCTCACAAACCGGAGCTTCTCTCAACATGCATGATGGTTTTTGGTAGGGAACGTCCCACCTTTGGGGATGAAACGATATCCATTGCCTCTTATTGCTTTCAAGTTTTTTTCTCGTGTCAACATAGAACAACAGGAGTGTTGTGTGAATTTTTGCAATTTTTCGGGGTTCCTTTGGACATATTTATGCATTAACTGAGTTTTCAATGCATTTATGTGCATAATTCAAATTTGAACTACATGCGCATGCTCTAGTGCATATAAATTGGTTGAAAAATCAAATATGTGTCCTTGGGTGCATGCTAAGGTCCCATGCAAGAAATGGGAATGAATTTCAAACACCAAGGCACCGTTGATTGCCGGTAAAACATTGAGATACCTGGTTTTTAAATTCTAGTAAATCCAAAACTCGTCTGAAATTCATGAAACTTGGCATCCTATCATGGAAGGGCACCTGACATGCTATGGTATTTTCCGTGTCCATTTTGAGAGAAGGCGCACTTGAATAATGACAGCCAACAAAGGCATTTTGAAAAAAATGACTGCCACTTTAATATCTCAAACATTTCTATAATTCAAACCGTGTGTGTTCGTTTAACCATTCACGTGACGCCACGTGTCTTGATTTTGATGGCTATAGGAGGTGTCGTGTGGAAAGCTACTTGACTGAACGGGAGGCGTGCGAGCGCAGTCCGGTGTGCAGGCTCACCGGGAAGCGTACAAGTTGTTCAACGCAGGATCTATGCATCTCTTCAATGCAAATGGTTCAGATTACGGTATGCAAATTAAAGCCAGGCTTCGACGCTAAGCCAAGAGACATAGCGATTTGTCAGAATATGCAGCTAAAAATCAATATCACTATCTATTTTTTGCAACTAAAATTCAGTAATTAAGCATAGATTTCATTCATACTAGAGATTAAGCAGTCATTCTCACCGGGAAGCGAGACAGCCTTGGACCGCCGCCCGCCTTGCTCCCACTAGTCTATATTAATGGCGCCGCCGAGCGGCCACACCCCCCCCATCCTCGCCACACACACAATTCCTCTCTCTCCGCCCACATCCTTGACGCCGCTCTGAGTCCTCAAAGCCATCAGTGTACGAGGATGCCGCCAAAGCACCCCATTAGAGGGAGTGGCGACGCCGGGGCTGCTGAAGCACCAGAGCACGGCGTAAATATGGAGACAGAGGTTCACGTCCCACCGACAAGGTGGAGAACAAGGCTGCCAACAAGCGGAGGTGGGTCGAGAAAGAACCGCAAGCGACTCCAGCAGGCCTAGACTTCATCAACAACCTCCTCGATGATATGTTGATAGTCATCATATCCCTCCTCCCAATTAGAAATCAGTCGAGGACAGCCGCCGTTTCCCGACGGTGGCGCACCATATGGATCCGCACCCCTGTCGACCTCCTCTACGCCCACAAGCTCTTCATTAGCTATCACCAAAGCTTGGATGCATTCTCCCAGATCCTCGGCAGCCACCATGGCCCAATCAAAGGCCTTATCGCGGGCAAGTTCTGTTCCACTGGCAAGGAGCGAGCCAGGCTTGACGAGTGGTTCCGATCCCGCGCCATAGATCAGCTCGAGAAGTTAAGTTATAATGATGGGCATATGAGCTTGCTGCCAATGTCCGCGCCCACGCTGCGCCTCGCCAAGTTCATGAACTGACATCCCCCCCTTAATGACGTGCCTGCTCTTTTTCTACCACGACTGAAGCACCTCGAGCTCGTCGCTTTCCGCATCCCAAAGGATGACATGGAGCGCCTGCTCCGCGGCTGTACTGCACTCGAGTTCCTTCGTCTTCAGGCAATGAATTGGTCGAGTACCTTGCACATCACCTCCAGGACTCTCTGCACTCACTAGTAGAAAAAGGGGCTTTTCTCCCGGTTGGTAAGGCCCTTTAGTCCCGGTTTTCAAACCGGGACTAAAGGGTCGGTACTAATGCCTCTCCCCTTTAGTCCCGGTTCTTACACGAACCGGGACTAAAGGGCGCGGCCATGTGGAGCTCCACCTTTAGTCCCGGTTGGTGGGACTAAAGGAAATTTTATGATTTTTTTTGAATTTTTTTTGAATTTTTTTTATTTTTTTATTTTCAAATTTCTGAATTATTTTAACCTCTAGTGTGTAATCACCACCCCTCATCACTGCTCAATTTATCCTCTAATCACCCCTCATCATTCCAAATCATCTAACTTCCCGAACGGTCACCCATCCTCCCACTCCCCCAGCCTGAGCACGCTTATCTTCCGGGTTCTATTATCTCTTGTTTCCAAGTCTGCGCCTGTTGTTTTCCTGACAATAGTATGATGTCAATCCTATTAACTTTCATGAATTTTTCTTGAGCATGAAGTGACACATTTCACTGTTTGAGTTTGAAACTATTGTTTTAAAAAACAATAATTATTTAGTAACACTAATATTTCTTGAATAATTAGTTTGACCATTGTTTGACCACAGTTTGACCAGAGTTTGACCAGATTTGACCAAAATTCAAAATAACTGAAATAATTATTTAGTAACACTAATATTCTAGAATAATTAGTTTGACCATTGTTTGATGACAGTTTGACCACTGTTTGACCCGATTTGACTAGTAATTTTTTCGATTTTTTCCACTCTAGATCTTAAAAGCCCCGTAACTTTTTTCTGTTAGGTTTTTGAGGATTTTGAAAATGTTTAACAGGGTTCCCCCAGTTAAATTCGGATGTAACTTTTCGAGTAGATGATTTTTCATATAAAAAACTTTTTAATCCGAGTTCGTATGCAAATGTTATGCCCATTTTACAAATTCCAGAGAGATTTTGCAAATAAAGTCAAAATTCATATTTGCAAATTTTCCCAACAAGTAGACCACATATCACATGGGAAACTTATTTTATTTTATTTTTTTGACATTTCCATCATTTTCTTTTGTTTTTTCTAAAACTGAAAAGGCGGTCCACGGGGGGGGGGGGGGGGGGGTGGGGGGGGGGGGTTTGAAAATGGGACCTTCAGTACCGGTTCGTGCCATGAACCGGTACTAATGCCTCAAAATCCATTAGTACCGGTTGGTGGCACCAACCGGTACTAAAGGTCTAACCTTTAGTCCCGGTTGGTGCCACCAACCGGGACTAATGGGCATCGCACCCTTTAGTCCCGGTTCGTGGCACGAACTAGGACTAAAGGGCCCAGGTGAACCGGGACTAATACATTAGCCGCACGAACCGGGATAAATGCTCACATTAGTCCCGGTTCTTGACTGAACCCAGACTAATGGGCTGACCCGGCCTGGACCAAAGCCCTATTTTCTACTAGTGACTATTTATGTGTGTTGCTGGTGCTGCAACAAGAGATCACAAAAGGTGGACCACAATATGGTCATCCAGAACACACCTTCACTTGAGAGATTACTTGTAGTTGATCAACAAGGTCCAACAAGAATCAATGTCATTTCTGCGCCAAAATTGAAAGTGGTGGGCTACTCGTCTGTCAAATACTACAACTCTCAGGTACAACAGTCGCCTTATATACCTCTCCTTCTTGATATCAATGTTATTTCTAGTTTTGAAGATGTATGTTCGTTTGTGATCTAGCGAAGCTTCACCTAGACTCTAGGCACGGTGAAGATCTTGGCACTAGGTGTCGTCCCCAACCTGGACCAAGTTTTCAGTTGCCTGAGATGCTTTCCGTGCCTGAAGAAGTTGTATATCGAGGTGATGTACGTTTCCTGTTAAATGTTAACCATAAGGGAGTTCAATTTTTTGCACCTTTTCCCAAGTTTACAATGACTATGTACTACGATTTCTGAAGGAATTTTGGAGGATTTTAGGACATACACCCCCACCCCATATTGGTTGCTTCATTCATATGGTTACGATCATCCATAAGTATTTCTCCTTTGGATTCATCTATACTAGTTTTCTCGGGGAATTTTTCATCCAATCCAACCTCTTGTGAAGAAGGCTACATGTTTCTAGATTGTAATCAAATTAATGCCCATGTTAATCATGACAGATGGAAGATGGCACGTTCATGCATTTTACAAATCCTGCAAACCAAATGGGCGTGTAGCAGTGTTCAAAACTGCATGTAGGCACTAACACATTCTCTTCTTTTGCAGTGCATATTAGGCCTGGTGGAAGATGTTGATAACGACAATCACATCGAATGTCTGGATCTGCATCTCTCAAATATTACTTTGAACTCCTACCGAGGGACCCCACCGGAGATTACACTCGCCATGTTCTTTCTTGCCAGAGCAAAGGTGCTGAGGGTACTGAGGTTGAACACACATTTAATTAGGAAAGATCAATGGTGTGATTATTAGAGGCAGCTGGTACTGCGGAATGGAAGTGGCTCCAAAAATGCCAAACTTCGTATTGGAAGAGCATATGGCAAAGCAATTGGAAGTTATTGTGTCAAACACATACAGGACTTGTCAGTGGCTGATCCCTTTTCCGAAATTATGCGGTTTGCAATGTTTGCATTAGGGCATTATAATCTTTGAATTTGAACCTTGCAATATTTATGGTATTTGTTATTGAACCATTTATGTTGTCTTGTCTCAACACAAACAGTTCATCCGGGTGAACCGCATGTTGTACATCGCACACACCTTGATCTGGCTGACCATTTCTTTTGTGTTGCCTAATCACAAACAGTTCATCTGAGTGAACTGTATGATGTACATCGCACACACCTTGATCTGGCTGACCGTTTCTTTTGTGTTGCCTAATCGCAAACAGGTCATTTGAGTGAACCGTATGTTGTACATTGCACACGCCTTCGTCAGGCTGCCCGTTTCTTTTGTTCCGCCTCATCACAAACGGTTCATTGGACTGAACCTTATGCCGTGGATCACACACGCAACTAAAATCTAAACCGTGTTTGATGCATCCTCCATTGAAAACATTTTGCACCTTTTTTGATGGTTTTTTTACATCCCCGTTTGTGATTAATGCATCGCACACAGTTTCGTGAAAGGGTCTCTGATCATAGTGTCGCGTTAGCAGCATCCTGAAGTAGTGAGATATGTATGGAGAGGTGTGTTTTAAATACACAATGGAACAACTTTGATGTGGCACCGTGATTTCGAACTAGAAATCCCCACACTGAGTGAGGGTTATTAGGTTGACGATGCATATGTATGTTACACCACACTTCAAGCCGACGACGGGGATTCATGCATTCATGTGTGCATAGTATATGCGCTCAAACTTAATTAGGTCTGAATCTCACCATGAGTTATACTACGATAACACGAACCAAAGGAAGAATTTGCCATGGTAACCAATCTTGTTGTCGGCAAAGGTGATCATGGATGTCCACACGGGCCCACGAATATATAGGCTTGTTGCCGATAACCACACGAGGGAGTGTACAGTTCGAAGACAACCACTACATGCATATGTATGAAGCTGATGCGTGCATGCATGTTTGAATACAATTCATAATATTGTTGTGGTGTGTGCGTCGAAAATCGTGCAGTCCCCACACAGAGTGAGATAGGTTCATGATGTGTCGTTGTACTAGACACTTCGACTCGATGGGAGGGATTCATGGGTACACATGCACGTGTGTGCTCAAACTGTATCATGTCATCTCAGAGCATGACCTATATATATACCGTATTACAAGCAAAAAAAATAATCCCTCCTAAGTCAAATTAACCTCTCTTGTTGTCAGGAAAAAAGTAGTAATGGACCAAGCGGGCCCACAGATGGAAAGCATCGATATCGCTCATGACCGCTTAAGTGGGTGCGAGAGGACAACCACCATTGCTTTGCATGTGGGCCAAACATATGTTGAATACCCAAAATCCACAACTTTGATGTGCCACATGCCTAAAAAAACCGTAAACCCCCCACACAGAGCGAGGTTCATGAAGCGTACTACATACGATGGTCCCCTTCCCTCTCTTCGACGCATACTATATGCTCCTACCATAATACAACCCAAAAATAATCCTCCTCGATGGTGAAATTAATTAACCTCTCCTGATGTAGGTCAAAGTGATGCATGCATCGACGATGGCCTCATGGGTCCATAGATGGAAGCGTCACACGTGAGTGTCCTAGCTAGGATAACCACCGCCAGCATGCATGTGGGCCAAAGAGGTGTTGTGTGATGTTTGAATAGCCAATTTCACAACTTTGATGTGGCACGTGCCTCGGAAACCAAAAATTCCCGACATTGAGTGTGGTGTACTTGTTCACGGACACGTAGATATAGTATATATGCTAGTCCCCTCCCACCTCTTTGACGCATAATATATACCACCATAACACAAACAAAAACGATTCTACCTTGCTGGTCAAATTAACCCCACTGCCAGTTGTTTGTCAAAGTGATGGACGGCGACCTCGCGGGCCCACAGGAAGCGTCGCACGCGACTATCGAGTGTCGTGTAGGACAACCATTGACTGCATGTGGCCAAAACATGTATGTATGAAAGGGTTGTGTAATGTTTTAAATAACGAATTCACGACTCTGATGTGGCACCTGCCTAATAAAACGGCGAACCACAATGGTGGCTCACAACTCGTAGCGTACTGCGAGGCACCCGCTGATGTCTTCTAGAACTACGTCGGTATTTCCCCAAAGAGGAAGGGATGATGCAGCACATCGACAGTAGGGATCTCAGTGCTGAGACCAAGGTTATTGAACCAGTAGGAGAACCAAGCAACACTACGATAACAGCACCTGCACACAAATAACAAATACTCGCAACCCAATTTGTTAAAGGGGTTGTCAATCCCTTTCGGGTAACGGCGCCAGAAATTGGCACATGGACGGGAGAAAGTTGTAAATATTGATAGATCGAAGGCCAAATAAAATAAAGTGGAACAAGGTATTTTTGTATTTTTGGTTTAATAGATCTGAAAATAAAAGCAAAGGAAAATATATCGCAAAGGAAAATATATTAAACAAGAGACCCGGGGGCCGTAGTTTTCACTACTGGATTCTCTCGAGAAAATAGCAAATGTGGGTAAACGAATTACTATTGGGCAATTGATAGAACATCAAATAATCATGATGATATCCAGGCATTGATCATTATATGGGCATCACGCCCATGATTAGTAGGCTGACTGTTGCCTGCATCTACTACTATTACTCCACACATTGACCGCTATCCAGCATGCATCTAGTGTATTAAGTTCCTGGAGAAATAGAGTAATGCAATAAGAACGATGACATGATGTAGACAAGATATATTTATGTAGAAATAGACCACATCTTGTTATCCTTAATGGCAATGATACATACGTGTCGGTTCCCTTTCTGTCACTGGGATCAAGCACCGTAAGATCGAACCCATCACAAAGCACCTCTTCCCATTGCAAGATAAATAGATCAAGTTGGCCAAAGAAAACCCAAATATCGGAGAAGAAATATGAGGCTATAAGAAATCATGCATATAAGAGATCGAAGAAGACTCAAATAACTTCCATGGATAAAAAGAGATAGATCTTATCATAAACTCAAAGTTCATCGGATCCCAACAAACACACCGCAAAAGAGTTACATCATATGGTTCTCCAAGAGACCATTGTATTGATAATCAAATGATAGAGAGGATGCCATCTAGAGCTACTAACTACGGGCCCGAAGGTCTACAAAAGACTACACACACATCATTGGAGAGGCACCAATGGACATGATGAACCCCTCCGTGATGGTGTCTAGATTGGATCTGGTGGTTCTGGACTCTGCGGCAGCTGGAATTAATTTTCGTCGACTCCCCTAGGGTTTCTGGAATATTGGGGTATTTATAGAGCAAAGAGGCGGTTCGGGGGCACCCGAGGTGGGCACAACCCACCAGGGCGCGCTTGGGCATCCAGGCGTGCCCTGGAGGGTTGTGCTCCCCTCGGAGCACCCCCTAGGGGCTTCTCCAACCCACTGGATGTCTTCTGGTCCAAAAACTCCACAAAAAGTTCGTTGCGTTTGGACTCTATTTGATATTGATTACCTGCGATGTAAAAAACATGCAAAAAATAGCAACTAGAACATGGCACTATGTCAATAGGTTAGTACCAAAAAATGATATAAAATGACTATAAAATAATTATAAACCATCCAAGAATGATAATATAACAGCATGGAACAATCAAAAATTATAGATACATTGGAGATGTATCAGCATCCCCAAGCTTAATTCCAGCTCGTCCTCGAGTAGGTAAATGATAAAAATAGAATTTTTAATGTGGAATGCTGCCTAACATATCATCTCATATTCTTTTCTTTATAGCATGGACATTTGGACTTTTATGACTCAAAGCAATAGTCTAGTTTTAACATGAGACTTAAATACACAAGCATATCAATAAGCAACCATGCATGTCTTTCAAAATATCAACGCTAAAATAAGTTATCCCTAGCCCATCATGCTCAGTCATTGATCCATTCATGAAACACACTCGCATATTAGCTACACCCAATGCTCAAGTACGATCATAGTGCCCCCTAGTTACTGCTTTATAAGATAAGATGGAGACTCGAATTAAAAATAAAAATTGCATAAAGTAAAAGAAAGGCCCTTCATGGAGGGAAGTAGGGATTTGTAGAGGTGCCAAAGCTCAAAGCAAAAATTGAGAGATAAAAACATTTTGAGAGGCATACTTTTCCACCAACAAAAACGACTTAGAGTTCCCAACACTTACCATGCTAGATATATCATAGGCGGTTCCCAAGCAGAAACTAAAGTTTATTCCTTTTTCCACCATACTTTCACTTTCCATGGCTAACCATATCCATGGGTGCCTTCCATACCAACACTTTCCAAGGACTTTATTATTTGACAACATAAAGTAAATTCAGTTTTCATTTCGGGACTGGGCATCCCTAATACCTTTGCCTTACTCGCGTGCAATGACAAGTGAATAAACACTCATCGTGAGAATAACACATATAGCATGGAAAATATTAGCCACCCCTCACTGCCTCGCAAGCGGTACCAGCACACAAAAGAGAAATTTATTTTGAATATTAGAGATGGCACATACAAATTTGCTTGGAACGGGAAAAGAATACCACATATAGGTAGGTATTGTGGACTCATGTGGCAAAACTGGTTTAAAGGATTCTGGATGCACAAGTAGTGATCATACTTAGTGCAAACTGAAGGCTAGCAAAAGATTGAGAAGCAACCAACCATGAAACGAATAATCTCATAAGCGAGAATTAAGCATAATTAACACCGAATAATGCACCACAAGTAGGATGTAATTTTATTGCATAACTATTGACTTTCGTGCTTGCATAGGGAATCACAAACCTTAACACCAATATTCTTACTAAAGCATAATTACTCATTAACATGACTCACATATCACATTATCACATCTCAAAACTATTAAAAAGAATCAAGATTATTTTGTCCAATGATCTTCATGAAAGTTTTTATTATATCCTTCTTGGATATCTCTCACTTTGGGACTAATTTTCATGTGTTGCTTCTGATAAGCTCAAACAAATATAAGTGAAGATCATGAGCATAATGTTTCTTTCTCTCAAATTAATTTAAGTGAAGTCAGAGATAATTTCTTAAAAAAATTACTAACTCTCAAATAAATCTAAGTGAAGCAAGAGAGAATTTCTTCAAAAATACTAAAGCACACCGTGCTCAAAAAGATATAAGTGAAACACTAGAGCAATCCCATAACTCATAAAGATTTAAGTGAAGCATAGAGAGCAATTCTAACAAGGCATGGCATAATTTTTGCTCTCAAAACAAGTGTGTCCAGAAAGGGATCAAGACTTAAAACAAAAAGAAAAACAAGCAAAGACTCATATCATATAAGACGCTCCAAGCAAAACTCATAGTATGTGACGAATAAAAATATAGCTTCGAGTAAAATACCGATGGTCGTTAGAAGAAAGACGGGATGCCACTCGAGGCATCCCCAAGCTTAGTTGCTTGCTTCTCTTTGGATAATAGCTTGGGATGTCATGGGTATCCCCAAGCTTAGGCTCTTCTTATTCCTTATTCCTTCATCCATCGTAAGATAAGCCAAAACTTGAAAACTTCAATCACACAAAACTCAACAAAACCTTCATGAGAGCCGTTAGTATAAGAAAACAAATCACTACTTTAAGTGATGTTGCAAACCAATTCATATTTTATCCTTGCATTATATCTACTGTATTCCAACTTTTCTATGGCAAAAACTCTTCAAAGAAAACCATAGAATCATCAAAACAAGCACACAACGCAAAGAAAACAAAATCTGTCAAAAACAAAACAGTCCGTAGCAATCTGGGTATTTCGAATACTTATGTAACTCCAAAAACTCTGAAAGCTTTAGTACGACCTGATAAATTTGTATATTAATCTACCTCAAAAAGAATTGGTATTTTATCATGCTCTGCCTAAAAATTAAAATTATTTTTGTGAGTGCAAAAGATTCTGTTTTTCAGCAAGATCAAACAACTATCACCCAAGAAGATCCTAAAGGTTTTACTTGGCACAAACACTAATTAAAACATAAAAAACACAATCATAACAGTAGCATAATTGTGCTAACACTCAAGAATAGGAGGCAAAAAGCAAAATAAATTCTACTCATTGGGTTGCCTCCCAACAAGCGCTGTCGTTTCACGCCCCTAGCTAGGCATAAAAAAGGATCTAAGTTTTGTCATCTTTGGTCTTAGATCCATAAGATTCCCTCATGATTGATTCATATGGTGGCCTAATTCTTGTTATAGGAAAGTCTTCCATACCCTTCCTTGGTGGAAATTGGAACTTAATATTGGCCTCTTCCATATCAATCACGACACCGATAGTGCGTAAAAACGGTCTACCAAGAATAATTGGACAAGACAGATTGTAATCAATATCAAGAAAAATAAAATCTATGGGCACATAATTCCTATTTGCTAGAATAAGAACATCATTAATTCTTCCCATATGCTTTTTAATAGTAGAATCCGCCAAGTGCAAATTTAAAGAACATTCTTCAATATCGGTAAGACCAAGCACATCACATAAAGATTTTGGAATTGTAGAAACACTAGCACCCAAGTCACATAAAGAAAAACACTCATAATTTTTAATCTTGACTTTGATAGTAGGTTCCCACTCATCACGTAATTTTCTAGGAATTGAAACTTCTAATTTTAACTTTTCTTCCAAAGATTTTATCAAAGCATCAACAATATGTTTAGTGAAAGCTTTATTTTTTTCATAAGCATGGGGTGAATTCATCATGTATTGCAATAAATAAATACAATCAATCAAAGAGAAACTATCATAATTAAAGTCTTTGTAATCCAAAAGAGTGGGCACATCACTAGTTAAAGTTTTGACCTCTTCAAACCCACTTTTATCAATTTTCTCAACAAGATTTTAACCCTGCGAATTATCGGGATGCCTTCTAGATAAAGTTGACTCTTCTCCAGTCCCTTTATCATCAATCTTAATTTTGCTAAACAAGCAATCAATAGAAAAAACACCAATTATTTTAAGATTTTCGTTATTTTTATCCTCTAACGAGATTGGTTTAGCTGCCATTTGATTTACTAGGGTAGCTTGTGCATCGGATATTTTTCCTAGCAAAAGCATACTTAGATTGGAGATTGCAAACTTCTCTACTAATATCATCAAGCTGTTTTGTAATAGCATCTAGCACAACAGAGTGTTCCTTAAGTTCTTTGGTAAAATATTTATTGTGGTCAACTTGTGTAGTCATATATTCCTTAGTACTTTTCTCAATTTCAAGCAAAAAATTGGGGTAAGGAACTTCGTAATATTTTCTTTGTGGCAATGCGTGCAAAAACAGATCCGACAAGAAAACGATGAACGAAAAAGAGGGAGGATAAAACGGCAAATTTTTGTGAAGTGGGGAAGAGGAAAACGAGAGGAAAATAGTAAATAATGTAAATTGCGAAGAGTTGAGATTTGTGATTTGGAACCTAGTAGACGTTGATGATGTCTCCCCGACAATGGCGCCATAAATTCCTTTTGATGTCTGCTAGAACTACGTCGGTATTTCCCCAAAGAGGAAGGGATGATGCGGCATAGCGATGGCAGGTATTTCCCTCAGTGATGAGACCAAGGTTATCAAACGAGTAGGAGAAGCCAGCAACACTACGTAAACAGCACCAGCACACAAATAACAAATACTCGCAACCCGACATGTTAAAGGGGCTGTCAATCCCTTTCGGGTAACAGCGCCAGAAATTGGCACGTGGACGGGAAAAAGTTGTAAATATTGATAAATCGAACGCCACATAAAATAAAGTGCAGCAAAGTATTTCTGTATTTTTGGTTTAATAGATCTGAAATAAAAGCAAAGGTAAATAGATCGCAAAGGCAAATGTATTAAAGAAGAGACTAGGGGGGCGTAGTTTTCACTAGTGGCTTCTCTCAAGAAAAATAGCAAACGGTGGGTAAACGAATTACTGTTAGGAAATTGATAGAACTTCAAATAATCATGACGATATCCAGGAAATGATCATTATATAGGCATCACGTCCATGATTAGTAGATCGACTCCTACCTGCATCTACTACTATTACTCCACACATCGACCGCTAACCAGCATGCATCTAGTGTATTAAGTTCATGGAGAAACGGATAATGCAATAAGAACGATGAAATGATGTCGACGAGATCTATTTATGTAGAAATACACCCCATCTTGTTATACTTAATGGCAACGATACATACGTGTCGGTTCCCCTTCTGTCACTGGGATCAAGCACCGTAAGATCGAACCCATCACAAAGCACCTCTTCCCATTGCAAGATAAATAGATCAAGTTGGCCAAACAAAACCCAAATATTGGAGAAGAAATATGAGGCTATAAACAATCATGCATATATGAGATCAAAGAAGACTCAAATAACTTTCTTCGATAAAAAGAGATAGATCTGATCATAAACTCAAAGTTCATCGGATCCCAACAAACACATCGCAAAAGAGTTACATCATATGGATCTCCAAGAGACCATTGTATTGAGAATCAAACGAGAGAGAGGAAGACATCTAGCTACTAAATACGGACCCGAAGGTCTACAAAAAACTACGTACACATCATCGGAGAGGCACCAATGGACATGATGAACCCCTCCATGATGGTGTCTAGATTGGATCTGGTGGTTCTGGACTCTGCGGCGGCTGGAATTGATTTTCGTCAACTCCCCTAGGGTTTCTAGAATATTGGCATATTTATAGAGCAAAGAGGCGGTTCGGGGGGCACCCGAGGTGGGCAGAACCCACCAGGGTGCGCCTGGGCCTCCAGGCGCGCCCTGGTGGGTTGTGCTCCCATCGGAGTACCCCCAGGTGCTTCTCCGGCCCATTGGATGTCTTCTGGTCCAAAAAAATCCACAAACAGTTTCGCTGTGTTTGGACTCCATTTGATATTGATTACCTGCGATGTAAAAAACATGCAAAAAACAGCAAGTGGCACATGGCACTATGTCAATAGGTTAGTACCAAAAAATGATATAAAATGGTCATAAAACATCCAAGAATGATAATATAACAGCATGGGACAATCAAAAATTATGGAGACGTATCATCCCCCAGACGCACACACCCACACACACCGCGAATCCACCCCAACTATGATGCATGTTAAATTATCCCACGGTGAACATATATTACCAAAGGAGGGACGTTTTAATTTCAAAAAAAACAGAGATCATTAAGACATTTTAGTACATTAATTGATCGATTTCCCAATTAGAGGAAGGAAAAGGTCCCATATAATGAAATCCACAAACATCAAATGGTTCAATAACAAGTGAATAATTCATAGGCATTTCCAGACGTCTACTAATATTACCAATTCTTTGACATTCGTCACATGATAAGACAAACTTGTGTGCATCCTTGAAGAGAGTAGGCCTATGAAAACCAGGTTGTAATACCTTATGTGTGGTTCTGTCTCTAGCATGGTGTCCTCCGTATGCCTCGGAGTGACACTTCCATAAGATTTGTTCCTATTCATGCTCAGGTATACAACATCTAATAATACCATCTAATCCTTCTTTATAAAGATGTGGGTCATCCCAAAAGTAATGTCTCAAATCAAAGAAGAACTTTTTTGTTTGTTGGTATGTAAAACTAGGTGGTATATATTCAGAAACAATGTAAATAGCATAGTCTCCATACCAAGGAGTATTACGAGCCGCATTTATAACAGCTAATTGTTCATCAGGAAGGCTATTATCAATAGGTAGTGGGTCATCAAGAACATTTTCCAACCTAGCCAAGTTATCAGCTACGAGATTCTCAGCTCCCTTCCTATCTGTAATATGCATGTCAAACTCTTGTAGCAAAAGAACCCACCTAATGAGTCTAGGTTTAGCATCTATCTTTTCCATAAGATATTTCATAGCGCATGATCTCTATGAACAATTACATTAGAATCAATGATGTAGGATCTGAATTTATCACATGCAAACACAACTGCTAAAAATTCTTTCTCAGTAGTAGCATAATTTCCTTGAGCACTGTCTAGAGTTTTACTAGCATAATGGATAACATTTAATTTTTTATCAACTCTTTATCCTAGAACAACCCAACAGCATAGTCACTAGCATCATACGTAATTTCAAAAGGTAAGTTCCAATCATGTGGTTGAACAATTGGTGCAGAAGTTAAGGCTTTCTTAAGTGTTTCAAAGGCTTCTACACAATCATCATCAAAAATAAATGGAACATCTTTTTGCAAAAGATTAGTAAGAGGCCTAGAATTTTTAGAGAAGTCTTTAATGAACATATAATATATAAACCAGCATGACCAAGGAAAATTCTTCTACCTTTAATATCTTTAGGACATGGCATTTTCTCAATTGCATCAACTATAGCTTTATCTACCTCAATACCTCATTTAGAAATTTTATGCCCGAAGGCAATACCTTCATTCACCATAAAGTGGCACCTTTCCAAATTCAAGACAAGATTAGTTTGTTCACATCTCTATAAAACTCGATAAAGGTTGCTTAAGCAATCATCAAAAGAAGTTCCATAAATGGAAAAATCATCCATGAAAACCTCAACAATATTTTCACAAAAGTTAGAGAATATAGCAGTCATACATCTTTGAAAATTAGCAGGTGCATTGCATAAACCAAAAGACATACGTCTATAAGCATAAGTTCCAAAAGGGTAAGTAACAGTTGTTTTCTCTTGATCAACTTGTGATATAGGTATTCGAGAGAAACCAGAATATCCATCAAGAAAGCAAAAGTGTGTATGCTTGGACAATCTTTCCAACATTTTATCAATAAAAGGCAAGGGGTAATGATATTTTCTAGTAGCTTTGTTTAATTTTCTAAAATCAATTACCATCCTATAACCAGTTACCATTCTTTGTGGAATAATTAAGCTCATTTTTATCATTAGGAACAACGGTTGCTTCCTTTCTTAGGGACACAATGAACATGACTTACCCATCTACTATCAGCTATGGGATAGATTATACCTACTTCCAGAAGCTTTAATATTTCATTTCTTACCACTTCCTTCACCTTAGGATTTTAGTCATCGTTGATGATCGACAACTGCTTTAGCATCAGGCTGCATATTAATCTTGTGCTGACATAGAGCGGGACTAATACCCTTAAGCTCGTCAAGAGTATATCCAATAGCAGCACGGTGCTTCCTTGGAGTTTTTAGTAATCTTTCTTCTTCATGCTCTGAAAGGTTAGCACTAATAATAATAGGATATATCTTATTTTCATCAAGGTAATCATATTTCAATGTATCAAGAAATTGTTTTAAGTCAAGCACAGGATCACCTTTAGGTGGAGGAGGACCTCCAAGAGTTTCATCTGGCAAATTAATTTTCAGGATAGGTGGTTGATCAAAGAACATCTTATCTACTTCATTTCTTGCATTCATATGCAAATCATTTTCATGGTCTGGCAAATAGTGTTCTAACAGATCAGTAGGAGGTACGACAGTAGAAGCAACACCAATAATTTCATCCTTACTAGGTAATTCATTATCATGAGGTTTTCTATGAAACTTAGAGAAATTAAACTTATGATATATATCACCAAAGTTAACACTGATAGTTTCTTTAGCACAATTAATCTTAGCATTAATGGTGTTCAAGAAAGGTCTACTAAAATAATGGGACAAAAATCATCTTGTGGAGAACCAAGAACAAGGAAATCAGTAGGGTATTTTACTTTTTCACACAAGACTTCAACGTCTCTAACTATCCCAAGCGGTGAAATAGTATCTCTATTCGCAAGCTTAATAGTAACATCAATATCTTCTATCTCAGCAGGTGCAATACCATTCATAATTTCTTGATATAATGTAAACAGAATAGCACTCACACCAGCACCTAAATCACATAAGCCATGATAACAATGATCTCCTATTTTAACTGAGACAACAGGCATGCCAATAACAGGCTTATTCTTATCTTTAGTATCGGGTTTAGCAATTCTAGTAGCTTCATCACAGAAATAAATAACACACCCATCAATATTATCAACCAAGAGATCTTTAACCATAACAACATTAGGTTCAACTTTAATTTGTTCGGAAGGTCTAGGTGCTCTAATATTACTTTTTTTAACCATGATTAAAAACTTATCATGTTCCTTTATCCTAACAGGGAAAGGTGGTTTCTCAATATAAGCAGTAGGCACAACTGGATCAACATTGTAAATAATTTTTTTATTCTTAACTTTAACGGGTTCCTCAATCTTTTCTTTAATAGGGGGTGGTACTTAAACCAGTTCTTCTTAGGGCAATTAACATGAGTAGCAAATGATTCACAAATTGAAGTTACTATCTCAGAGTCAAGTCCATATTTAGTGCAAAACTTATGAAAAGCATCAGTACCCACAAAAGATTTAACACAATCAAACTTAAGCATTGATACGTCTATTTTGCATCATGTTTTCTTACTGTTAATTACAATGTTTTTATCCATAATAATGCGTTTTGGAGTAATTATAATGCCTTTTTCTCTCATAATTTGCAAGGAACACACCAAGAGGGAGAATCCTAGCAGCTGGAAATCTGGACCTGAAAAGCTACGTTAGGCCACCTATTCTCCACAACTCCAAATAGGCTGAAAATTTATAGAGATTTTTTATGGAATATATAAGAAATATTGGAGCCAATAAGTACCAGGGGGGCCACCAGGTGGGCACAACCCACCTGGGCGCGCCAGGCCCCCCTGGCGTGCCCTGGTGGGTTGTGGCCTCCTCGGCCCTGAAGGAAATATGCCCTAGAGGCAATAATAAAGTTGTTGTTTATATTTCCTTATATCATGATAAATGTTTATTATTCATGCTAGAATTGTATTAACCAGAAACTTAGTACATGTGTGAATACATAGACAAACAGAGTGTCACTAGTATGCCTCTACCGGACTAGCTCGTTGATCAAAGATGGTTAAGTTTCCTAGCCATGGACAAAGAGTTGTCATTTGATAAAAGGGGTCACATCATTTGGAGAATGATGTGATTGACTTGAACCATCCGTTAGCTTAGCACTTTGATCGTTTAGTTTACTGCTATTGCTTTCTCCATAATTTATACATGTTCCTATGACTATGAGATTATGCAACTCCCGAATACCGGAGGAACACTTAGTGTGATATCAAATGTCACAACGTAACTGGGTGACTATAAAGATGATCTACAGGTATCTCCGATGGTGTTTGTTGAGTTGGCATAGATCGAGATTAGGATTTGTCACTCTGTGTATCGGAGAGGTATCTCTGGGCCCTCTCGGTAATGCACATCACCATAAGCCTTGCAAGAAATGTGACTAATGAGTTAGTTATGGGATGTTGCATTATGGAACGAGTAAAGAGACTTGCCGGTAACAAGATTGAACTAGGTATTGAGATACCGACGATCGAATCTCGGGCAAGTAACATACCGATGACAAAGGGAACAACGTATGTTGTTATGCGGTTTGACCGATAAAGACCTTCGTAGAATATGTAGGAACTAGTATGAGCATCCAGGTTCATCTATTGGTTATTGACCGGAGATGAGTATCGGTCATGTCTACATAGTTCTCGAACCCGTAGGGTCCGCACGCTTAACATTCGGTGACCATCGGTATTATGAGTTTATGTGTTTTGATGTACCGAAGGTAGTTCGTAGTCCCGGATATGATCACGGACATGACGAGGAGTCTCGGAATGGTCGAGACATAAAGATCGATATACTAGAAACCTATGTTTGGACATCGGAATGGTTCCGATGAGTTCGGGCATTTACCGGAGTACCAGGAGGTTACTGGAACCCCCTGGGGAGTATATGGGCCTTAGTGGAATAGAGCAGAGGAAGGCCAAGGTGGAGGGCATGCCCCCCTAGCCCAATCCGAATTGGGTGGGGGGTCGGGCCCCCCTTCCTTCC